>NC_073229.2:20842500-21095000 GCF_029281585.2 Gorilla gorilla gorilla
ATAAGCTTTAGCATTCCATACGTGGTTGTACTGACAGGCTAGCAAGCTGGCCTACTGGTGCCTGCCTGTCCCCTTCTCACCAGATGGAAGAGAAGTACCACACGTCCAGTATGCCAAGAGGCCCTCGGATACAATCCCACTAGTCTCCGAGGGTACTGAACACATGCCTGACAGGTTGTAGGGAATGCATGCCCAAGGATAGATCCAGGGGACCTTGGCAGCTGCTCCAGGTGTTTGGGGCATTTAAAGCTAATGCCACCCTTCAATTCAGTTGTTGGAAGCTTTACACCAGCTCAGCAGGAATCACATCTGCCAGTCTGCAGCTAAATATAGAAAACTGAGCTGAAGCCACTGGCTCCAGACACCTGTCTGACCCTACTCATCACTCAGTCAAGTTTTAGAGATGTATAATGCTTGGTAAAGTGAATTGTGCTCTTTTCCATTTATGGGAGCCATGTGGCAGAATTAACTTATTGTCACACTATTTGGAATTATACTGCTTATGGTTTTCTTTGGAACTATTTTCAAATATATTTCAGCCTTTTAAATAATGGAAATCTTGTATCTACACTTTTCTTTCTTTTTTTTAACATTTAAGTAAGAGTAGGACCAAGCAGAATAAAATAAATATAAGGTCAGGTTTAAGGTCATATTTTTTCTAATTTTGAGTTTGTGTGAAAACTAGAAAAATCTTAAACCTGGTTTTCATGATCCTTTCTTTCTATAGGGGTGTGTAAATAAGTTTTGTACCTTTGCTTATAACTCACACTCTTTTTCTCTTCTCAAAATGAGAAACTAGCTCAGATTAAAGCAGAGTATCAGCACTATTTTGACAAGGTATAATTTATCCCATAGGAACATCTTAACTGAAAATCCATTATTGAAATCCTATAGCTTCTTTAGTGGTTGAGTTCAAGTCCAGAGTCAGACTTGGGTTCAAATCCCAAATCCTATTTCTGCATGGAAAAAAAAAAATGCAATAGGCTGAAAATTATTCTGGATTGCCTACTTAAAGTAAAATTCCCCAACAATTCAGAATTTATAATTCCATCTAAACTCAAATGATGTTAAAAATAAGTACAAATAGATTGTAATATAGTATAAATATGATTGCCTGGAGAAAAAAGTTGCTTGAGAATTGAGAATGAGCCTATTCACTGTTTATAACTCTATAGCTATTCCTAAGTGCAGGTGATATAACTTAAAAAGGCACATGCCTTTGGCAAAAAACTCCATTTGTGGAAATTTACAGGATAACTATTCTCATATGCACACTAATAAATGAACAAAATTATTCATTGTGACACTATGCTGTAAGTATAAACCTTAATGTCCATTGGTAGGGAATTGGCTAAATAAAACATAGCACAACTATATAATGGACGCTACATATCCACTTAAAGGAGGGAAGCTCTCTGTAGGTTCAAGATACACTGTTTAGTGAAGAAGGCTGCAGAATTGTGTTAGTATCACATCATGTGTGTGAAGAAAGAAAAAAAGGAAATATCCTACATGAGTTTGAAAATATATGGAGTATTTCTGCAAGGATGTAAGAAAGATAACCATGATTAGGATGGTTTCCCTCCAGGGAGGAAACTGTATCAAGGAACACAGGAAAAAGACACACTCACTTTCCACTCTTCAGAATTTTGTGCTGTGAGTATGTAGGAACTATTCCAAAAATGCTTTTTTTTTTTTTGTAAAGGAGATAAAAGCATAGTAGGAATTGCACATGAAGACACACACTGTGCTTTCAAGTAGACATTTTTTCAACTAATATTTATTAAAGGTATTTTAAAACTCAGGTTGATCTCTCATCTTAACTGTGATTGGTTCAATTTTACCATACCCAAAGAATAAATTCATTTGAGCTTTTACCTACGCCTTTGCTTTTTGTTAAAGGAAGAATTTAATGCAATGTGTTCAGAAAGTTACATTTAAATCGTTAATAAAGAGAAAAAGGAAGAGAAAGAAGAGAGGACACCATTCCGACACAAACGTTTATGTGATTTTAGCCATTACAACAGTAATTCAGAAATATCTCAAATGTTACATTGATGTCATCAATATTACAAAAAAGGAAAAAAAAGTGACAGGCAACAGTGAAGAGCACCAGAGACCCAGCGCACACCTAAAGTAGACCATGCTTCTTTCCTTCGACTGCCAGGTTATCGTCCCGGGAAGCCCCCCACCCCCTCGCTTTCCTCCTCTGCTTTCCCTAACCCGTCTCGCGGGGGCATCTACGCCTCGTCCTCGCCCTCCTCCTCCTCGAACTCCCCTTGTTCGTCGGCCGTGGCGTCCTGGTACTGCTGGTACTCAGACACCAGGTCGTTCATGTTGCTCTCGGCCTCGGTGAACTCCATCTCGTCCATGCCCTCGCCCGTGTACCAGTGCAGGAAGGCCTTGCGCCGGAACATGGCCGTGAACTGCTCGGAGATGCGCTTGAACAGCTCCTGGATGGCCGTGCTGTTGCCGATGAAGGTGGCCGACATCTTCAGGCCGCGGGGCGGGATGTCGCACACGGCCGTCTTCACGTTGTTGGGGATCCACTCCACGAAGTAGCTGCTGTTCTTGTTCTGCACGTTGAGCATCTGCTCGTCCACCTCCTTCATGGACATGCGGCCCCGGAAGATGGCAGCCACCGTCAGGTAGCGGCCGTGGCGCGGGTCGCAGGCGGCCATCATGTTCTTGGAGTCGAACATCTGCTGGGTGAGCTCGGGCACCGTGAGCGCCCGGTACTGCTGGCTGCCCCGGCTGGTCAGGGGCGCGAAGCCGGGCATGAAGAAGTGCAGGCGAGGGAAGGGCACCATGTTCACCGCCAGCTTGCGCAGGTCTGCGTTCAGCTGGCCCGGGAAGCGCAGGCAGGTGGTGACCCCGCTCATGGTGGCCGACACCAGGTGGTTGAGGTCCCCGTAGGTGGGGGTGGTCAGCTTCAGGGTGCGGAAGCAGATGTCATACAGGGCCTCGTTGTCAATGCAGTAGGTTTCATCTGTGTTTTCCACCAGCTGGTGGACAGAGAGGGTGGCGTTGTAGGGCTCCACCACCGTGTCTGACACCTTGGGTGAGGGCATGACGCTGAAGGTGTTCATGATGCGGTCTGGGTACTCTTCCCGGATCTTGCTGATGAGCAGGGTGCCCATCCCGGACCCCGTGCCGCCCCCCAGAGAGTGGGTCAGCTGGAAGCCCTGGAGACAGTCACAGCTCTCTGACTCCTTCCTCACCACATCCAGGACCGAGTCGACCAGCTCGGCTCCCTCTGTGTAGTGGCCCTTGGCCCAGTTATTCCCGGCTCCACTCTGGCCTGCCAGAGGGAAAGAGAAATCTTAAGTCACCGGTGATTGTATTAAATACCTTACCTCAAACCCCTTAATATAGATCAGTGAGTCAATGCTCAGATAAGACTATTTCAGATTATCACCAAAATGGCCAAACGTTAAAATATTTGTTCATGAATATAATTATAAATAAGGAAGGCCAGGACACCAAGCTCTTAGCAGCTGAAAGGCAAACAATTTTACCCTATATTAAAGCTAAGTTGGCACACCGCGGATGTTCTTCATGCTTTCCCTCTGGCAATCACACCTCTCCAGCCTCCACTGCCCAGCGTAAAATGAATCCCTCATGCTCTCAGCCACACCAGGCACTCACCAAACACGAAATTGTCTGGCCTGAAGATCTGGCCGAATGGTCCAGACCTAACCGAATCCATCGTGCCTGGCTCCAGATCCACGAGGATGGCCCGTGGAACATATTTGTTACCTGCAAGGAACAACAGTGACTTAGACCCTCAGGCAAGGACCTCTGCAGAGAAGGGCTTGGCGCCTGCTGCCATCATGCAGATGTTGCCCCAAACAAAGGGAGACCCACCGTCAGGTTCTCAAAGGGCTCTGTTGGCATAAAGAAGCCCAATGAAATACTGCAGGGAAAGAGCGGGGATCCTAAACTGAATAGTCCACCCTCTCCCAGGGCCACACCCCTGGGGTCTCACGCAAGGGAAAGGGGAGAAGGTGGAAAAACTGAAGGGAGTGGGGCTGGGACAAGGGTGATTACCAGTGGCTTCATTGTAGTAAACATTGATTCTCTCCAGCTGCAAATCACTGTCTCCATGGTAACTGCCAGTGGGGTCAATCCCATGCTCATCACTGATGACCTCCCAAAACTGAGACAGAAAGGCTGCATTTAGCCATGAACGATGCCCCCAGAAACGCCAAGGCTCACAATGAAATGTCCCCGACTCAGTTCCGACAACCCAACATTTCAGGAGCTTGAAGCTTTAAAGGGCGTCGTGACCCGGGCACAGCCGCGGGGCTTGTATTTTGCAGGTTCAGAAAGTTGAAACTGGGCGTTTCCCAGGCAAACAGCAGCCGCTCGCGGCGGGAGGTAGGGGTCGAGGGGGTAAGGACCAGCCAAAGCCGGGCAGTGGCGGAGCTTGGCGCACTGGTCACAGCCCCAGGCGGCGGCAGGAGGCGAGGGCACAGGGACTGCAGCCCGCCAGGAGCGGGTGGGCGGGGAAAGAGGAACGCAAAGGAGCTAAAGGACCGCGGGTTTAGATTCAAAGCACGTCCTGAGACCGCAAGACAATCGCTCTCCTCCCCTCCCCCGGCAGCTCGACTCCGGTTCAAGCGAGTACAATTAATCCTCCTGGTGTCCCAGCCCCTCGCGCGGAACGCCGCGCACAGCCTCGCGGACACACCCTCGTCTTCTCCAGGCACGCGTGCCTGCCAAGCAGCCAGCGCGGAGGGAGGCCGAGGGGGTGACGGGGACTCCAAATGAGTTACAGCAGAAAGAAAGAGAGGTGCCCCCTCCGTCCGCGAAAGTCACCTCCTAGCCCAGGCCACACTCGGCGGCACAAAGCGGCCAGGAAGGTCTGCATTTGGCGATCCCCAGGCCTTCCCAGGACCGCGCCTGGGGACCCCGAGGGGCTCTCGGCCCAGGTTCGCGCCCCCATCGGACCCCCTCGGCTGCGGCGCGCCCACCTTGGCGCCGATCTGGTTGCCGCACTGGCCCGCCTGGATGTGCACGATCTCACGCATGGTGCCTCGTCAGCGTCCTCCTGGTCCGGCGGCGTCTGGTGGGTCTGTCCGTCCTCCCCTCACACACCCACTGCGGGGTCACCGGGAAGGCGCTCGGGAACCGACGGGCTGAGAGCGCCGGCCCCGCGGGCTCCGGCTTTTATGCAAGGAGGGTGGGGCGGCCGGCACAGGCCGCGCCCCCAGCCCGAGCCCCCCAGTCCCCTTCGCGCTGGCGCTCTCCAGGCCAGGCTGACGTAATGCTCCGAGCCCTAGGGACCGTCCGGGGGGCTGGACCACCGGCCCGCGGCCAATCGGAGCGGGCGTGCCGACCGGGAGAGGGGTGGGGGCTCCCGGGAGTATGGTGGGGGCGTGCGCATTGTCTGGGGCTGTGGTGGGGGTCTGGGTATGGGGATATGGGGGAAGGGTGAAGAAAAGGAGGGTGAGAGGGCGGCGAGGCGAGGGCCACCAGCGCGGCCTGAGCGGGGTGGGGGCAGAGCTGGCACCGGATGGGAACGATGGAGGACTGGAGCATGTGGAGAAGCCGTCAGGTGCTCCAGTGCCGGCAGGTGGGAGGGCTGAGGTGGCACAGGCTGCTCCGCCACCTCCGACTGCGGCTCCTACTCGGCCACTGGCCAGAGTCCCTCCAGCCAACTGCCCCTGGTGAGACCACCGTCTTTTTCCTCAACCCTGGAGGCCAGCGACTGCCCAGGCGGCGCTCCGTCTCACAGAGGCCTGGGGGAGGACAGGTGGCCCCAGAAGGAAGTCGTGCTTGTTGGCAACCGGGACACCTGCAGCCCATGAACACCAGCGCGGCCTCCGCCCCCGCCCCAGCGTGGGCCTGCTTTCTCCTTTGTCTGTCTTGGGCTGGTAGCTCCTCTCGCTGCGCCGCAGCATCTAGGGGTGAAGCGACCTCGGAGCCCCTCAGCCCTGCCCGACCCTCTCCGGGAGTGCATAACGCCCCTGCTGGTACCCAGGACCCCTCTGCCCCGGGGGTTGACTTTTGTTGCTCGCGAGTGATGGAGTGGGAGTGGCCGGTGGCGCTGCACTGACCGTCCGGAGGGCAGAAAGAGGGTGGGGTCCCGGGGGCGGGGCTGTCGGGGGAACAAAGGGCTCTCAGAAACGTGGGATACGCTGTGTAACCTAGTATTTAAAACCACACGACAGGCGCCCCACCCCCCCCCCCACCCCGCCCTGGGATTCAGTTCATGTATTGTCAAGTAAGAGGGTGGGTTCCAAGGGTGGCCCACGCCCGAGTAACCAACTTTCTTATCTTCCATCGCGGCGATCTGGAGGTCCGAGGCTTCGTGTTGCGGTTGAAGGGTGGGGAATACGACCAAAAACTGCAGCCCAGCGCGCGCGAGACAACCCAAGACCCACGCGCACTCGCACGAGCGCGTGCACAGACTTGGAGCACAGACCCTCCCTTCAGATCCGCAGTCTCTAGGTACCGAGGCAGGAACTGGTCTCTTTGTTACTTTTCGCGCGCGCGTGTGTGTGTGTGTGTGAGAAAGAGAAAGAGAGAGAGGGAGAGAGGGAGAGAGAGAGGGAGAGAGAGAGGGAGAGAGAGAGGGAGAGAGAGACACTAATCCTGCGTGCGTTTGAGGGCGGGAGGGGAAAGGGTGTCAGAAACGTTCACTGCACAACCTGTTCCCTGCAATTCGATGACTGAAGCGCGCCGCCCCACACTTCGGAAGGGCCGTTGGCGAGGTGACGTGACCTCTTTCATCCCCCGGCGAGAAAGGCCGAATGACCCGGGCTCCCGCGGCGGAGCGGAGCCTGCAGCTGTTGAGCGAGACCCTCCCAGAACTATCAGCAAGCTGTCATCGCCTCCCTTTCCCGCTGTGGGGTGGAGGGTGGGGGGTTCAAGTCGATTCCAATGTACAAAGAGAAGTAGCGAGAACAAAAGCCCAGGCGCCCCCAAACATCCAGGGCGCCCAGACTGGAGCTCGCGGGCCGGTATTCCAGACCCGGCCGGCGTGCCCGGGTGAGGGTGGGGTCTGCCGAGAGGCAGAGAGCAGCGGAGGGTCTGTCCACATGCCCTACTCTCCCGGTACAAAGGTCTCGGGGCCTGACCTCCGAGTTTCTAATCCAGATCCTGCAGATGCCGAAACGTCGAGGGCTAGCAATTCCCAAGGTCATACAGCAAGTTAAGGACAGGGCTCGGACTGGAATCTCGTCTTTTGGACACACCAGACCTCAGGGAAAGTGACCGCATCTCGGCCAAAAGGGCTGTGGCAGGTGTCAGCCTCGAGGTGGCGGCTCTGGTGGGACCAAGCTGCGCCGGAAGGAACAGAGCTAGGGCGGCACCCGCGCGGCGAGTGTAGACACACTCGGAGCGGTCACCCCCTCGCTGCGAGCTCCCAGGAGCAACCCTGATGCTCAGCGCTGGGGGGTGGGGATGGGGGCCGCTCAGCTCCATGCTGAATAACTTGAGCTGGCCGCCTGCCTCCTTCATCTAACTATTTCATTTCTTAGTTTCTGTTTCCGAGCCAAATCTCCATTCAGTGCCCGGGTGAAAACGCGTGTTCAAGATCATATAGATAGATGAAAAGACCCTTTCCTCTCAGGTTTCTTTTAAAGGGGGAGGTTTGGGATAGGATGAGGCTGGAAATCATCCTTCTGAAAGCCCAGAGTGCCCTTGGGGACACTTTTGGCCCAAGATCTGCTTTCCTTTCAAGCATTTTGCTTGAATTGTCCGCACACCCCCGCCCCTTCCGGGCAGCCAGTCTTGTTAACCGGTCTACATCCCACCCCCACCCCCACCCCCACCCCCACTGGAATTGTGATGCTGCACATTTTTATTTTCACAAGGAGCTGATTTTGTGTTAAAATGTTGACAACAGCCACACCTTTCCCTGAAGTCTTTCAGTTTATCTGATAACCCTTAAACAAAAAAATCATTCTTAATCCATGTAGCTCGCATAAAGAGACTGGTACCCGGCTTTCAAAGAAAAAAAAAGTCGTTTTCAGTTGGATCCCCAGCATTTCTGTCTATTCATTATATGCAATGCTTCTCAATCTAGGTCATCGTATATCAGGCACGAAGATTTCGGGGCAACATATTTCATGATCTCTTAATGTTAGTCTTGATGATGTACTAACATTTAAAAATTTTCCCTTCCAGAGACAATTGTAGAAATATTGCTGCATAAAATACAATTCAACATTTGTTTTATACGTAATCTATTGCGTGACTGAAGTGAGCAAGATATCCCTTAAACTATTAAAATTATATTTGCTTTCACAATTTTCAGATTACTTTCAACGGCATGTCCTCAAGTGAATTTGCATTTCTCTATTACACACACAGTCATTGTTTGAAGAAGTCTGATAGAAAAGAGGCTTTATATAGTAGTAAATTTTTAAAGCATTGTTTTCATAATGCAGCATGTATTTTTGACACATTTATTGAAATTACTAGACATTTAGCATTAGGGTTCTTCACTGCTTGCCGGGATTCACCGCTTAAAACCCCAAAAACCCAGCCCGCAGCCCCCATAGCTGGCTCTGCAGCCGAGATGCACGCGGTTTCCTAGGCAACCGACACTTAGCCAATGAATGAAGAGGAGTTGAAAGAAAGAGACTGCAAATCCATCATTATTTCCTTAACACACACACACACACACACACACACACACACACACACACATCACCTCTTCTCATAGCTCTCCATTTAGAAATATTGGAAAGCTACCAATCCTAACATTTATGTAAAAGAGCCAAATGCCCGGGGCATGGGGGCTAGGAAGCGGTCGCAGCCCCATACTGTGACTGCGGAAAGGACACAGTGGAGGAAGCTCCCGGGATCCGCCAAGATCTGCGCCTTCTCAGCTTTGTCGCTCCCCAGTTTCTATTCCACTGCCCTCCCCCTTCCCCCCAGGCCTTCCCTCCTCCGCCTGGGAAGCCAGCGGCCCCGGCGGAGCTGCCCGGCACTGTTTAGTCGCAGGGGCTGCGGTGTGGCAGCCTCAGAGCCCTGTCCTTCCGCAGCCGTGGGCCCCGCAGGGACCAGCCAAGCAAGGTAACCAAAAGCTGGAACCAGCAGCGAAAACCCCGAGCCCACGAACGCAGCGCAGTGCGGGAACACTTGCCCTTTGTTCCTCAGTAAGGTCGGGTGTTTTCGCATCCCCGGAGGTTGTGAATTTGAGTTATAACGGCCTCGGTCGGGACTGAGAGAGCCGAGCTTCCACGAAAGAGCTTTGCCTGCTTTGTCCTACAAATCGGCGGAGGGAGTAGAATCCTGGCTTTTCCAGGGCACCATTTCCCTGCAGGCAGTCTCCCCTCCCCCACGCTGTCAATGATTTGTGAGATTCTTAGGCAGGCGGGGCAGGCCGAGCCCCGGGAATGCACGCTGAGTCCTAGACACAGAGCCAGGCCGGGTGAAAAACAAAAAGAGAAGAAGTGATTATGAAATAATAAGACGGACCGTGTGCCCCTTGCAAGGTGCGGCCTGCGAAATCAGACTTATAAATAAGGTCTGGAGGAAGCGCATGAGCGCACGCGGGAGGCTATGGCGGGGGAACCTCTGTGAGTTCCGCGGCGGAGGCTAGAACATCGCTGTGGCTGCGGGACCCTCACCCGGCCCTGAAAACCCTCCACATCAGCTCCTGCTCGGAAATGTCTCCGCAGCTCACCAGTGCTTTTCGAAATCTGCCCAAGACCTTTGTTTGCCATTTAAATGAAATGAAAACGTGCGTATCCAGGTGGACACATCCATGCAGCAACACCCCTGCCTCTGGGCTCTAGATGCTTGGTGGGCAGTCACTGTGGCCACACTGCAGAGACAGCAGTGTAGTTTCTAAACGGAGTTCTTTGGGCTTCACATGCCCAGCCTGCTTCTTTTTTAAAATTTCTATTTTAATTTTAGATTCAGGGAGTCCATGTGCGGGTTTGTTACGAGGGTGTATTGCGTGATGCTGAGCATTCGGGCTTCTATCGACCTGGTTACCCAGATAGTGAACATAGTACCCAATAGGGAGTTTTTCAGCCCTTGCTCTTGCTCCTTCCTTCTCTCTTTTTGGAGTCCTCAGCGTCTATTGTTCCCATCTTTTTGTCCGTGTGCACCCAATATGTAGCTCCCACTTATAAGTGAGAACATGCAGTATTTAGTTTTCTGTTTCTGTATTATTTCGCTTAGGATAATGACCTTCAGCTGCATCCATGTTGCTGCCAAGGACGTGATTTTGTTTTCTTTTTTTAAGGGCTGTGTAGTATTCCGTGGTGTGTGTGTACCACATTTTCTTAATCCATTCCACCATTGATGGGCACCTAGGTTGATTCCATGTCTTTGCTATTGTGGGTAGTGCTGTGATGAACACAGAAGCTCAGGTGTCTTTTTGGTAGAATGATTTTTTTGGGGGGGTATATACCCAGTAATGGGATTGCTGGGTTGAATGGTAGTTCTATTTTTAGTTCTTTGAGAAATCTCCAAACTGCTTTCCACAGTGGCTGAACTAATTTACATTCGCACCAACAGCAAATAAGCATTCCTTTTTCTCTGCAGCCTTGCCAATATCTGGTTTTTTTGTTTTGTTTTGTTTTTACTTTTTAATAATAATGACTGCTGTGAAGTGGTATCTCATTGTGATTTTGATTTACATTTTCCTAATGATCAGTATGTTGAGCATTTTTTCATGTTTGTTGGCCACTTGTATGTCTTCTTTTGAAAAATGTCTGTTCATATCCTTTGCTCTCTTTTTAATGGGGTTATTGATTCTTTTCTTGCTGATTTAAGTTCCTTATAAATTCTGGATATTAGTCCTTTGTCTGTGGCATATTGCAAATATTTTCTCCCATTCTGTAGGTTGTTCATACATCTCCATCAACTCTGTATTGCTTATAGTATGTGGTCCAAATACTTATCATAGAATTCAGGTCCTTCAGTCTGGACATTACCTACCTTTCCAGTGTTATTTGCCACCCGTCTGGTATATGCAGTCCATTCCAGGGGACATTAACCTGCACACTGATCTCCAAAAAGGACATGCTCTCTGAAGTTTCTGAGTCTCTGCTCACACTAATCCATTACCTGGAATGACCCTCTCTGCTTCTTCACCCGGGGCATCTCACTCATTCTTCATGATGCAGCTCATCTATCTGTGATACGTCCCACTAGTTGCCAGGAGCAATGGACTGCCTATGCTCTATGCCCCCAGTTTGTATCAAGGACTGGTACAGGTTTTGCATTTATTACATCAGAGCAGTGGTGTAATGAGTTTTCATTGTATATCTCTATTAACAAAAGAAAAAGGAGGGGTATACATTCCCAATATATGTATATTTATTTATTCTTAAATTATATATATTTATTCTTATAAGCTAATATTCCAAGGCACAATATACTTAGTATGAGATACATTGTTAATGATATCAGATATTAATATTTCCAACTTTTCTATTACTTCCAGTTTTATTTTGGCCAACATCTAGGCAGACTTGGGGTTCCTCATGACTTTCTTACCCTGAAGTGGGCTTGACAGAGAGCTTATATAAAGGAGCAGAGTGTCAACCTGGCCATTTCCTTATTTTTTGTGTGTGTTCATATCACTAATGTCATCTTCATTTTGCAGCTTCTTTGCTGTAGGCTTTAAAGCTGCTTGCCAGTTGTGCAAGTCAGGGGAGCAAACAGGAGATAATATGCTCAGCAAACCCAGCTACAGTTCCTCATTTATGGATCTCCCTTTCCAGGGAACAATTCATGACACATGACCACAAAACATAAGCATCCTGTGAGGGCACCTGTGTCATTTTGAACTCTAACTACCTAAAGCATAATTTCTTTATTTTTATATGAAACAAACAGAGGTTCTGAGTTTCTTCCCATGCTCCAACAGATGCTCTTGCCTGCCCCATTCTGAGACCTCCTGATTGGATTTGAGTTAGTTCATTGGCCTTTATACCTTCCACATTGCCTGAAACTAAGCACGGGCAAATAATAACAGAACTTGGGTTAAAAAAATCACAAATATAAGGCAATTAGGAAAAGCCCCCAGGTACTTCTAACCTGAAGCAGAAGCAGATTGTTCTGCAGATTAAGTACAAAGAAACCTTCCTCCTCTTTCTCCATAATTACCTCTTGGCCAGGTCCAGCCCACATCCCATCCTTCCCAGACTTTGCGGCTCCTGGCTGTGGTGAGCGTGGTAGGGCCTGGATGATGTGCCCTCCTCTGCAATCATCTTTCACTTCCCTACAGCCATTTTCCTGCACCTGGGTTTTCACCCTTGTTTGTCTATATTGGTAATGCATAACTAAGATTTCTGGTTAAGACAGAGTGGAAGGAGAGAAGGAAATACTTCCTCAGGAATCAGAGTTGAATTACTAGTCTGCACTTTCTTTTCTTTGTTCTTTCTTTCTTTCTTTTTTTTTTTTTTTGAGACAGAGTTCGCTCTTTCACCCAGGCTAGAGTGCAGTGGCGTGATCTTGGCTCACTGCAACCTCCGTCTTCTTGTTTCAAGTGATTCTCCTGCCTCAGCCTCCCGAGTAGCTGGGACTACAGGCGCTCCCATCATGCCTGGCTGATTTTTGTATTTTTAGTAGAGACGGGGTTTCACCATGTTGGCCAGGCTGGTCTCGAACTCCTGAACTCGTGATCCACCCGCATTGGCCTCCCAAAGTGCTGGGATTACAGGCATGAGCCACCGTGCCCGGCCCCCTGCACTTTCTTATTTATTTGTTTGTTTTTTAATTTTTTTTTTCTTTTTCTTTGTTTCTTTTTTTTGAGACAGAGTCTCACTCTGTTGCCCAGGCTGGAATGCAGTGGCGTGATCGCAGTGCAACTTCCGCCTCCCAGGTTCAAGCAGTTCTGCCTCAGCCTCCTGAGTAGCTGGGATTACAGGTGCGTCCCACCACGCCCGGCGAATTTTTGTATTTTTCGTAGAGACAGGGTTTCACCATGTTGGTCAGGCTAGTCTCGATCTCCTGACCTCATGATCCACCCGCCTTGGCCTCCCAAAGTGCTGAGATTACAGGGGTGAGCCACTGTGCCCGGCCTATATTTTATTTTCTTAGAGACTAGTTCTCCCTATATTGTTCAGGTTGTCTCAAACTCCTGGGCTCAAGCTATTCTCCTGCCTGGCCTCCCAACATGCTGAGATTACATGCGTGAGCCACCCCAACTGGCCCACTAGTCTGCACTCTCTTTCTTGGCATGCAAATCAGGGGTGTTAAACAGACTACTGTCTTGGTGATGAGGTCTGGAGGAGACAGAACCAAGTAAACTTTCTGCTTCTTTCAGAAGTCACCCAATGGAGGAAATGCAAACCCCAACTTTTAGGAAATTGAGGAAAGATAAAAAGTATCAACTTCCTGGAGCTCTTTGATAAAGGAAGGATCTTCTGGGCAAGTTAGAAAAAAGATCAAGTCACTCTTATAAGGCGGGGAGGGGAAATCAGGGTTGTTTCAGACTTTTCTAAAACAATAGTCAATGCTAGAAGATAATAAAACAATTTCTATAACAGTTTCAAGGAAAATGTGCCCAAGGATTTTTTAAAGGTAACATATATTTTTGAACATAGAAGAACTAAAAAAATATTGTTCTTGTGAATCCTGTTTAGGGGGAAAAAAGGACCCCAGAGAATGTAGAAGTAGGTCTCAGAATGAAAGTACCATACAGAGGTTTGCAGGTACTGGCAGAGGCTGTGTGACAGCCTGTGAACTAAGGAATGAGGTGCCTCTGAAATGGCCTAGAGACAAATGCAGAAGTCTCTCAGCTGTGGAAAGCTCTGCGCCTTCAGGAAGGATGTTGACAGGCTCTTTCAAGGTGCTGCTAGGGGTCTGCCAGGTTCCCTGGCGGTTGGAATTATTACCTTGCAGGGAACTGGGTGTTTGTCAGTTTATTCTGGAAGCTATTCCTGCTGCAAAGAGTAGAAGACATCAAGGGATGGAACAATAGACCGCATAAAAATACACTACCACATGAAAACACTGACTCTTAAACAATTGTGAGATTTTAGGCAGAAGATCAAAGCAGCAAAGCATCTTCTCAGGAACTCAGGGTACAGAACACAACTGTGTTTGAGGTGAGCAGGATGAGACAGTCAGAGGGCCTAAAGAAGGGAATCGAATTCCTGGAGAAAAGCTGCTTCTTATTTTTGCTGCTAAGGACAAATGTCACGTAAAGCAACAGGACAAACTACTAGAAAGCCAAATATCTGGGCTGGGCGTGGTGGCTCACGCCGGTAATCATAGCACTTTGGGAGGCTGAGGCAGGGGGATCATGAAGTCAAGAGATCAAGACCATACTGGCCAACGTGGTGAAACCCCATCTCTACTAAAAATACAAAAATTAACTAGGCGTGGTGGAGTGTGCCTGTAGTCCCAGCTACTCGGAAGGCTGAGGCAGGAGAATCACTTGAATCCGGGAGGCAGAGGTTGCAGTGAGCTGAGAACACGTCGCTGCACTCCAGCCTGGCGACACAACGAGACTCCGTCTTAAAAAAAAAAAAAAAAAGCCAAAACTCTATGAAAAAAGTACACGTTTTAATATAGCATTGGGTTAAATTTTCAGAGGGAAAAATATGTCACAATAAAGTCTAAGTTAAAAAAAAAAAGGCTAAGTTCCAACAAGCATAAGAAAAAAATAACCAAATTTCAGAGGTGCATGGAACAAATACTGGGGAAAGATGATTGGAATAAGAAATACACTGAGCTCAGGGAACTAACAAACTCAAATGTGAAATCTTTGAAAGATATATAAGAAACTCCTGCTTGCAAAGAGAAGGAAATTAAAGTTTTAAAACATTGCATTTTATAGTTGAAGCAGATCACTGGAGTGAGAAGGTTCTTTTTTTCTTTTTTGAGATGTAGTTTCACTCTTGTTGCCCAAGCTGGAGTGCAACAGCATGATCTCAGCTCACTGCAACCTCTGCCTCCCGGGTTCAAGCGATTCTCCTGCCTCAGACTCCCAAGTGGCTGGCATTACAGGCATGTACCACCATGCCCGGGTAGTTTTGTATTTTTAGTAGAGACGGGGTTTCTCCATGTTGGTCAGGCTGGCCTCAAACTCCCGACCTCAAGTGATCCGCCTGCCTCAGCCTCCCAAAGTGCTGGGATCACAGGCGTGAGTCACCGTGTCCGGCCTCTTTTTCTTTTTTTAAAGAAATCAGAGAAGGAGGAGGATGAAGTGCTGATGGACAAATGTTTGCCAAATCCTTTGTTTCCAACATACCCTGACTGATGAGGGGTCATGTAGGCATGACATTCGACCAAAATTCTGCCAGAAAGCAAAAGAAAAAATCTTGCAGCAGAAAATGGAGAGATTCTTAACGACCTCTACCTAGAGAAATGCATGGTTCTGAAAAAGAAGCTGATTCAGGACTGGTATAAATAGGAAAAGAAATGACAGAAGCTACCAGCTGCAGAGGAAATGAAAACTTACAAGCAGAGAAGTGAAGAAATGTTGAATGAATTATGGCCAACAGTGAGATCTCACACCACCCCAGACCATCCTCGTGGTGAGAAGGCTCGTGACAGCTGGCCCGACGTCATTGCTGGAGTGGAAGGTGAGCTATGCCAGCCTTGGATAGAAACTAATACGGCTGAATCCATGATTTCAGAGAGAAACCTTCACCAGGCTCCCCTGCTCTGTACGCTGATATTGGAGGAAAACAAGCTCTGCCCACTACCCACGTGGCCACTGGTCACTCCTACAGAATACACTTGGATGCATCCTCGCCATGGGGGGCTTCCAGGCCTCCTTGCGGTCTGCCTCTCATTCTCACTGGGCTCCGCCTCCTCCAGACTTAGAGAACATTGCAATGGTGAGACACGCTTTCCCATGCAGTCTGGGCCATCTCTTGGGGTTCTGGAGAGAGCTCGCCCTTGAGAATCAGAGGTCCCCAAGGCTCTGCTTCTGACCTGAAGTCACCACTTCGCCCTCATCCTGTCCCAGCGCAGAAGGACTCTTTGTCTCCACCTCATGCAAGATAGGAGAATGTCGTCAGGTTCCAGAGCTGCCCCTTCTCCAGCGGCGGCTCACAGGAGGACTCACAGCCTCCACCATTCCTTCGGTGTGACAGTGGGCGGAACGTCCCCCCTGCTTTGAATCCATTTCCATTTTCCCATTTTTTATTTGCTTAGGCTGTCCTGAAATTGTGCTTTTTTTTTTTTTTTTTTTTTTTTTTTTTTTTGAGACGGAGTCTCGCTCTTGTTGCCCAGGCTGGAGCGGGATCTCGGCTCACTGCAAGCCCCGCCTCTTGGGTTCAATCAATTCTCCTGCCTCAGCTTCCCAAGCAGCTGGGATTACAGGCACACACCACCATGCCCATCTAATTTTTGTATTTTTAGTAGAGATGGGGTTTCACCATGTTGGCCAAACTGGTCTCAAACTCCTGATCTCAGGTGATCCGCCTGTCTCAGCCTCCTAAAGTGCTGGGATTACAGGCATGAGCCACTGTGCCCGGCCAAAATTGTGCATTTTGAGTCACACATGAAGAAGACTCTGAAGATGAAGCCATCTGAAGTATTACTTGCCTGCTTTATTTAGCATCAATTCCAGTAATTAACAAATTAAACATTAGGAAACTGCTGTGAAAACACCTTTAATAAACATTTTTGAAGTCCAAAACTATTGTCAAAGTACTTCAGAATGGAAGAAAAAACCCTTACAACCTTATTGCAATTTGGAATGTAGTAAGGAGGTCCCCACCTCCACACCATAATAATTACTTCGCTCAGGAATCAAATGATCTGGAATGCCACTCCCTGGGACTTGTTCCTTTGTGCTACGAGTTGCCTTTATCCTAGAAACCTATTTAAATCATGCAGTTCCTGAGTGGGCACCACACTGCCTCTAGTACCTTTAAAGGTACAGGAACTTTTCAGACTCAGCTGCCTTCAGGATCAGAAGAGCACAGGGCTAGTGCGTTCTGCTGAGTGGGAGGTGAGGGGGAGAAGCTACTCCTTGCTTCGTAATGCCTGCTCCTGAAGCCCCCGTGATTCTGGGTGTAGAACCGAGCAGACTACACCGGGGCTTTTCCCAGACAGACATTGGGAAAAGGCCTGGCTGACCTTCCCAGGACAATGCAGGTGGCTGCAGTCCTCCTCCTGGTGAATGGGACAGTCACTGGGGAGTCCTACAGGCCTTTGGAAGTATTGCCGTACAGCCGGGCACACCCAGGTTTCATCCTTGCAAATGGCATTAGAAGCCATGGGATGTATCTGACAAATACTTCCCGTGCATCAGGCAGTGTTCTAGGCATCGGGAAGACAGCAGCAGACGAATCAGACAAAAGTCTCAGTCCTCCAGGAGCAAACACGGCAGGTGAAGCTG
Organism: Gorilla gorilla gorilla; assembly: GCF_029281585.2. Lineage (NCBI taxonomy): Eukaryota > Metazoa > Chordata > Mammalia > Primates > Hominidae > Gorilla > Gorilla gorilla. Next base: position 20,859,779 of record NC_073229.2, read on the forward strand.
TAAAGTTAGAAGAGCACGATTCCTCAGGTCAGCAGTTTCCCACGTTTTTGTTGCTTCCTCCTCGTTGCCCTTTATTGGATTTTTTATGCCAATTTCACTCTTTTCCATACCTTCCTCTTTTCTCTGTTAAATAGAGTGTGGTGAGACTGAGTAATTAAAGGCTGCAGATGACTTTGATGACAGTGTAATGAAAAGTCTGTGACAGCTTATTAGACCAAGTGCCATCAAGGTTATTTGAGTCACACTGACACTTTCAATAATGACACTGTTCCATCCCTGACCTGACTTCCCTTCATCGCCCTTTTTTGTTCTCTCTTTCTCTCTCTGAATGATTGTAGATTACCTGGCACAGGAAACTAAGTAACTGATACTGGGGGAAAAACAAACAAACAAACAAACAAACTCTCAGCCTAAAAACCCATGTCTTTAGTCATTGTAGGATCCTCACCAAGGTGATCTCTAAATCAAAAGCCAAATTGTGTTGGAAAACACAAACTAAACAGTGCTAGCCACCTGTAACAACCACCAAAAATTTCTCCTTTATACCATAGCTATAGCCAGGAAAAACTGAAGCTTCGATGCAAAATGAATTTTACCCCCCGGGCCCTCCTCCATGTGTCATCCCACTGCAGAAATACTGCACAGAAGGACGAAGGTGAACTTATTTTCCCAAACTTACAGGTCCATTGTCAAGTTAGCCGGGGGGAGGTTTGGATGGCAGGCCCTCTTGGCAGGTCACTGTTTTTACAACAACAATTTGATTTTAGAAGGCAGCAGGAGGCAGCTTAATTCACTCAGAAGAGGAGTTGCCCACTCAAATTTGCTTCCTCTGCCTTTTGCAGACTTGAGCTAAGAGGCCTTGGACACAATGCCCAGCCTGTCCCTGCCTCGCATCTGTAAACGAGAATAATAACATGCTTCCTCCTTTCCCCCAACACTCGGGAGCTGTGAGACGAGATGGGATAGGCCGCTGCCACGTGTGGCCTTGCTCATCACATCGCACCTCCTCGTGTCAGATGGTAAGCCCTGGATGCCCTCATCTTATTCTCATTGTCTTCACAGGTCCAAGCTCCATAACTGTCACATTCCAGATTTCAGATATCTGATGTCCTCCACACCACCACCACCCTGCCTTTGTTTTAAATCATTTTCTTTCTTTGATATATAAGTGTCATTTTGGGGGAAATATTTTCTTTTTTTTTTTTTTTGAGACAGTCTGGCTCTTTCACCCAGGCTGGAGTGCAGTGGCTGATCTCGGCTCACTGCAAGCTCTGCCTTCCGGGTTCATGCCATTCTCCTGCCTCAGCCTCTGGAGTAGCTGGGACTGCAGGCACCTGCCACCGCGCCCGGCTAATTTTTTTGTATTTTTAGTAGAGACGGGGTTTCACCGTGTTATCCAGGATGGTCTCAGTCTCCTGACCTCATGATCCACCCGCCTCGGCCTCCGAAAGTGCTGGGATTACAGGCGTGAGCCACCACACACGGCCAAAATATTTTCCTTTTAAGTTACTTCATGCCTCAGTTTCCCAACCCCAATATTATCTTCCAGTGTTCAGGTTCTCAAATATTTAAAATAAGTGGTCACAGACTTTGTAAATCTTCTATCTCTAGGACATGGGTGTTGCTCCTTCACCTTGCTGCTTGTTCTCTGGGTGCTCACTTACTTGACTTTCTTTCTTTGCTTTGCCTCTCCTTCCTTCTCTTCCCTCCTCCATTTCTTGAATCTATCTAGTTTCTCCAAAAATTATTTTTTATTTTTATTTTACTGTAAGTTCTGGGATACATGTGCTGGACATGCAGGTTTATTACATAAGTATACATGTGCCATGGTGGTTTGCTGCGCCTATCAACCTGTCATCTAGGTTTTAAGCCCCACATGCATTAGGTATTTGTCTTAATGCTCTCCCTCCCCTTGCCCCCCACCCCAACAGGCCCCGTGTGATGTTCCCCTCCCTGTGTCCATGTGTTCTCATCGTTCAGCTCCCACTTATGAGTGAGAACATGTGGTGTTCGGTTTTCTGTTCCTGTGTTAGTTTGCTGAGAATGATGGTTTCCAGCTTCATCCATGTCCCTGGAAATGACATGAACTCATTCTTTTTTATGGCTGCATGGTATTCCACGCTGTATAAATTCCACATTTTCTTTATCTAGTCTATCATTGATGGGCATTTGGGTTGATCAATAATTATTCTCAAGTGTGATTAGCCTAACCACTGAAAGTACTCCAGAAAAGACCAAGTAAGACCAAGGGTAGTTGTGGGCCCATTTCTGTGCCTTTGGCAGGTGATTCAGTATATGGGTGTGTGTGTGTGCATGCGTGTAACCAGCAAGCTGCACATAGCTGTCGTCACTTCTGCCTGACCCCCAGGCCTGTCTTCTGCCTTGGAGATGCCTCTGCAATCTTTCTCCTTTTTTTTTTTTTTTGATCAAGTTTCCCTCTCATTGCCCAGGCTGGAGTGCAATGGCGCAATCTTGGCTCACTGCAACCTCTGCCTCCCGGGTTCAAGCAATTCTCCTGCCTCAGTCCTCCAAGTACCTGGGATTACAGATTACAGGCATGTGCCACCACTCCCAGCTAATTTTTTTGTATTTAGTCGAGATGGGGTTTCACCATATTGGCCAGGCTGGTCTCGAACTCCTGAACTCAGATCATCCACCCGCCTCGGCCTCCCAAAGTACTGGGATTGCAGGTGTGAGCCACCACGACTGACCCTTTCTCCTTCTTATGTGTATGAGATGTTTGCGTTGTCCCTCCTTTTGAAAAATTGTCACCTTAAACTATATTGCCATAATAAGTGAATGTAAAATTCAATACTATCACCCCTCTATGTTTCTACACATAATTCAACTCAATTCTTTGTTAATAACTGATGATGATTTCTACTTTTTCCAGTGATTTCCACCTACCATGCCTTTCTGCTGTTCCTCATCTGTGTATACTTCTTTCCATGAACCCATCCAGCACTTCCCTATGATACTCTCAGCAGGCCAGTCTGATCACGTCCTGAGTCCTTTCCCATCCACAAAAGGTGTTTTTGTGCTGTAAGACAGAGGGAGCGCTGAGGCCTGGAGGCTTGCCGGGGCTTTGACTCTGGGATGAAAGGATGTTGTCCTTTCCACATCACTCACTAATTCTTTTCTCACTCTGCTTTGCCCTCCTGGGACTCAGGTGCCATTTATTCTTGAATTGTCCCTTGTTTGGTGTCAGAGAGTTTCCACTCTCTGGAGTAGTGCCCATGGTGCGATTCCAGAAGGGAAGAGGCTTGCATTTCTTCTGTGCAATAGGGGAAGCTTGAGCTTCAAAGGGCAGTTGATAAAGAAAGACAAGCTCTCAGAACCAGAACACTCGCCAGTAGAGCATGTCTGTATAGGAAAGACTACAGGTGTCAATTTTAGATCTAGAAACCAATCCTTGACAGCTTTTCATGACTCTGCACCCCTCCAATGTCTTCATGTCCCCAGTCTGCTAGCTTCACTTTGAAGCCCACTGCTATAGCCCAGTCGCCCACTGAGGGAGAGGAAATCTCTGTGAGTCCCAAATGCTAAGTCCTGGAAAAGGGATTCTGTTGGCTCCAGTCTCTGGGTTGGAAACTTGGAATCTTCAGTCTCCTGGATGAGCACTTTGAGGAGCCCACTGTGGCAAACGTGGGGCGGCAGAAGGGGTCTCTTCTAGAAAAGTGTTCATGGCAGGGCATAGACAAAGTTGGAGTGGGGTAGGTTGGGAGGCTGGGGGTCGGGAGCCCTCCAACTACTATAGGGAATTTTCATTTCCAGCTGTGAGAAGACAGTTTACCCTAGCATAAAGCCAGATTGTAGATCATTTAACTTAAACAGCAATTAGAGTTTGTTTGTTTGCTTTTTGAGATAGGGTCTCCCACTGTTGCCCACAGTGACGCCATCTCAGCTCACTGCAGCCTCAACCTGCTGGCCTCAAGTGATCCTCCCACCTCAGCCTTCTGAACAGCTGGGACTACAGGTGCATGCCATGATGCCTGGCCAATTTTTTTTTAATTATTTTTTGTAGGGACAGGGTCTCACTATGTTGCCCAGGCTGGTCTTGAACTCCTGAGCTCAGGTGGTCCTCCTGCCTCAGCCTCCCAAAGGGCTAGGATTATAGGCATGAGCCACCACACCCCAACCTACCTATTGGAATGGAAAGATTCTGCCAGGATTTTATGAGCCTGTTTTCTCTGCTCTCAGCTCTGTCTCAGCCATGAAGTCTGGAAAGATAAAGGAGGAATCAGTGAAGGTGCCATCTCTCCTCTCAGGTTCCCTTCCACTCTGCTCCAAGAATTTCCATGATGAAGAGAGCTGGCTGGAGGGCAGTATTCAGGTGGTGACTTACTCATTCTTCAGCCTCAGATAGGCTTTGCTCCAAGCGCAGGGCAGCACCTGGGAGGCTGTGGGAGCTCTTTCAGTCAGCAAGTAGGCAAGTACATTGTATTATATGCAGAGATGTTTTGTTTATGGGTGTTGTGCTATTGCTGTTGTTGGACTAAACACAAGGTCCTATAAAAGGCCCAGAGGGAAGGGGTAAGCTGGGAAGGGTATAACAGAAGCAGCAGGTGACATCATCAGGCATGCTGCCACATTCTCTCTAACCTGGAGAGAACCTTAAATACACACTTCCGAGACGAACCCAGATCGCACAAACAAAACAGAAGAGCCAAGTGGGAAGAGCACAGCATTTGGAATCAAATGGCACACTAAAAAAAGGCGGAAACAAGGAATATTAATACCTCCCGATATGGTTACTGTCAACACCTAAAGCTCATAAATGCAGTTCCTGACACAGGGTAGGTGCCCAGTGATTGGAACAGTTATCATCAGTGTTATAGTACACAATGGGTGTCAGTCTTAGTCCATTTAGGCTGCTATAACAAAGTATCTTAGACTGGGGAATTTATAAACAACAGAAATTTATTGCTGATAGTTCTGAGGCTGGGAAGGCGCCAGCAGATTCTATGTCTGGTGAGGGCTCTTTGCTTCATGGCACCTTGTTGTTGTGTCCTTATGTGGCTGAAGGAGAAAGCAGCTCTCTGGGGCCTTTTAATTTCTTTTTTTGTTTGTTTGGAGATGGAGTCTTGCTCTGTCACCTAGGCTGGAGTGCAATGATGCAATCTCGGCTCACTGCAACCTCCACCTCCTGGGTTCCAGAGATTCTCCTGCCTCAGCCTCCCAAGCAGCTGGGACTATAGGTGCGTGCTACCATGCCCAGCTAATTTTTGTATTTTTGGTAGAGACGGGGATTCACCATGTTGTCCAGGCTCATCTCGAACTCCTGACCTCAGGTGATCTACCTGTCTCAGCCTCCCAAAGTGCTGGGATTATAGGCGTGAGCTATTGCACCCAGGCTGGGGCCTTTTTAATAACAGCACTAACTTCCCAAAGGCCCTATCTCTTTATCCCATCACCTTGGAGGTTGGAGGGAAAAGTCTAGGAGTCAGGACTGAGAAGAGGGATCTGCACTTCAATGCCATCGCCATGGAAGAAAGCACTAGGAGCTACGTGGAATGAGTGGGAAAAGCACAGACTTTATGCCAGGAATCCTGGTTTCACTCTCAACCCACTGCATGGACCCGGGGGCAAGTTACACAACTGGTCTGATGTTTGGCCTCCTCAGCCTGACTTTGAAATAATATCTTCCTCATGGGGTTGCTGTGAGGGATAGAAATGGTTTAAAGAAGGACCTAGGATAGTACTAGGCATAGAGGAGGCAATGGCTAAGTCATGGTTCCTGCCATGCTGAGAAGCTGGGGATGGTGGGTTCTTAGCAGCAGCTTCAAGAGAGGAGTGTTCAGAAATTGGGCTACTTACCCAACACGGCTCTTGGAAATGACATTGATTCATAAGACTGAAAAATTATAAAATAAGATCTTTGTAGAGTCAGTAACAATCTGTGAATTATTTTGGGTTATTGGAGGAGGACCTGTTATGGTTTGGGCAGCAAAGTATACAGAATCTCATTAGGGTGATGGGACTTCTTGGTTAAAAATATACCTAAGATGACAGACCTTCCAGGCCAGGGTTGCTTTTTATTTATTTTTTATGTTTTTATTTATTTTTTTGAGACGGAGTCTTGCTCTGTCACCCAGGCTGGAGTGCAGTGGTGTGATCTTGGCTCGCTGCAACTTCCGCCTCCCGGGTTCAAGCGATTCTCCTGCTTCAGCCTTCCAAGTAGCTGGGATTACAGGCATCCGCCACCATGCCCAGCTAAATTTTGTATTTTTAGTAGGGACAGGGTTTCACCATGTTGGCCAGGCTGGTCTCGAACTCCTGGCCTCAAGTGATCCGCCTGCCCCTGGCTCCCAAAGTGCTGGGATTACAGGCGTGAGTCACTGCACCCAGCCCCAACTTTTTAAATTTTAAAATTTTTCATTGTGATAAAAACCACATAGCGTAAAATTTGCCACGTTAACCATTTCTAAGTGCACAGTTCAGTGGCATGAAGCATGGGGGTGCAACTGTCACCACTATCCATTCCAGAACTTTTCATCTCCCCAAACTAAAACTCTGTCCCCGTTAAACACCAATTTGCTGTTCCCACAGCCCTTGGCCACTCCCATTCTACTTTCTGTTTTTTTATGTGAATTTAATTACTCTAGCCACCGCCTATGAGTGGACTCATACAGTATTTGTCCTTTTTTGTCTCTCACTTAGCAAATGTCCTCAAGATTCATCCATGCTGTGGCCTGTGTGAGAATTCCCTCTCTTTATAAGATTGCCTTTGTAAGTGGGCGCCCCAGGCGTTCAGCTGAGGGTTTTTCCATAGGATCTGGTCAACTGGGAGCATTTTGCTGAATTTAGTTCTGCTTTTTCCTGTACCCCCGATGCCTTCCTTACCTTGGCATCGCTGTCCTGATTCCTGTACCAGCTTCCTAACCTGCTCCATCCTGTGCTCTCCCGCCTTTGTGCTCAGTCTTGCCCCCATCTTCTGATCACCTTGCAGTTCCCAGAGCTGCTTGTGTCTCTTACCTGTTCATCTGGGCCCGGCGTGGTGGCTCACGCCTGTAATCCCAGCACTTTGGGAGGCCGAGGCTGGTGGCTGGCTTGAGCTCAGGAGTTGGGGATCAGCCTGGGAACATAGTGAGACTTTGTCTCTACAAAAAAATAAACAAACTTAGCCAGGAGTGGTGGCATGTACTTGTAGTCGCAGCCACTTGGGAGGCTGAGGTGGGAGGATTACTTGAGCCCAGGAGGTCAAGGCTGTAGTGAGCTATGATCACACCACTGCACTCTAGCCTGGACAACAGAGTGAGACCCTGTCTCAATTTGGAAAAAAAAAAAAGGTGCACTGACCACGGGTGTCCAGCATTCCAGAAGCCCACTTGGTGTTCTCCTCATCTCCTACCCCAACAAGCAGCTACTGCCTTGCCCTCCAGTAGGTGTTAGCTCTGCAGGCTTCAGGAGTTGATAGAAATGAAATCCGACAGTATGTACTCCGTGTACATTCTTTTTGTGAGACTCACCCGTGTTCTCGCACATTCCATAAGCATCCCATGCATTCCTGGCTCCTTGAGATGCTGTGAACTGGGGATGGTTGACTGTGTCGTATTTATGTGTGTGTCTGCCTCCCGGTTCCAGCGGAGGGCGAGACGGGGGTCATCGTTCTCAAGGGCATCTTTGTGTCTTCCCAGCACTCAGGACAGTGCCTGGCACACAGATGCTTCAGTAAATGTTTGCCGAGTGAACCCGATGAATGGGCATTTTGTCACTGGGTCTTTTCATTTATTCCTTGGCTTGCTCCCTGTCTCTTGAAACACAGCTGCTTTCATTGACCGCGTCTTTATTTGTTGGGTGGATGTGCTTGTTGTCAGTGCCAGGAAGGAAAAACAAGCACAGAAGTCGCCCCTCCCGGGCAGCCATATTCCCGGCTAAGAAGCCCTCCTTTGTGCCAGGAGCAGAGCCGTCTATGGCTGGGTGGAGGGTCACAGCCTGTGGGACGGTGCGGGGAGGCGGTGGGGGGCGAGCTCTGGGCTTGCAGGCAGGCGGTGACTCATGCAGAGTCCGGCCACCGGTGCGGGAAAAGGGCTTTGACGTTCTCAGCAAAACCCCAAGGCGAGCTCAACGAGCAGCCCACCTGCCCCTCCCACCCACGCAGGGCCTTGCAGATGAATCTGCTTCTGTATCACATGATCCGTTTCAGCAGGAGAGAGACGGAGAGAAACAGCCTTTTGTTCTGCCAGCCTCCATGATTGCGTATCTTAGGCACAACGCTCTGAAGTCAGGCTGAGGATTCTAATAAAACTTGGGAAGCTTTACCCGGAAGACAAGGTGCTCTTTCACTAGGCATGATTTGGACCCAGGATATAAATTCTCTTTCGTGGGACGGGAGAGTTGTGTCTTTGCTTATCCTCGGGGAGTCTCACTGTGCCCCACTGATCATGCGTGCGTTCCAGAGCTGTCAGGTAGCCCCCTCCACAATCACACATATGTGCAACCACATATTTTCCAACCCAAATGAGGGTACACACCATCTGGGGAGGGATTCCCCCTTCCCATATGCGTGAATTCGTTTAGCTAAAAAGCATTAACAGTCACAAAATAAAATCACATTGAGACCCACATTTTAATGGAAACACCGGACCTTGGGGTTGTGCTGGAGATTTTGAGATCTGGGATACAGAGTGAGCAGGTGGAACAGTTCCCACTGGCTTTGGTAACATGGCCCCAGCACTGCTGTCTACCTGGAGGGCCTGTTTGGAGCTGATTTCGGAGAGGTGCTGGCTACACTCCTCGCCACTGTGTGCATGGTGCCTGACCTTGCCTGGAAGCCTGTGTGTTCACTTAAATTCAGGTCCTCTGTTCAGCACCCCATAGCTCCTCATGGATCCTCACCCTCCATCCCTGCCTAGGATCCCCACTCTTCCACCTGGTAAGGGGTGCAGGGAGGTGGTCCAGGATCCAAGACTCAGCTCCACCCTCAGCGACTAAGTGCCTTGTGGGCTCTTCATTTATTCAGTGTTCAGTTCCTTTTTTGAAAAATGAGTCATGGCTGGGTGCGGTGACTCACGCCTGCAATCCTAGCACTTTGGGAGGCTGAGGCGGGTGCATCACCTGAGGTCAGCAGTTCGAGACCAGCCTGGCCAACATGGCAAAACCCCATCTCTACAAAAAGTACAAAATTAGCCAGGCATGGCTGTAATCCCAGCTACTAGGGAGGCTGAGGCAGGAGAATTGCTTGAACCCAGGAAGCAGAGGTTGCAGTGAGCCGACATCAAGCATTGCAATCCAGCCTGGGCAACAAAAGCTAAACTCCATCTCAAAAAAAAAAAAAAAATAAGAAAGAAAGAAAAAAAGAAAAGTGAGTCATTATACGTGCTGCCTCGGGATTTGTATTTTATTTTTACTTTATTTAATTAATTTATTTAGAGACAGGGTCTCACTCTGTTGCCCAGGCTGGAGTGCAGTGGCGGGATCATAGCTCACTGCAGCCTCTGACTCCTGGGCTCAATCGATCCTCCCACCTGAGCCTCCTGAGGAGCTGGGACTACAGGTGTATGCCACCATGTTTGGCTTTGATGGGATTTCTGTGAGGCTCTTCAAATATGTGACCTGACTCTTACCCCACTAGGCTACTCTACCCACCGTCCCATGCTGCCCTACGGCACTGCTCACCCATTTCCCCTGCCCAGCACACCCTCTTCTTTTCCTCTAGCCTAACTCACCCTGACATCTCAGGCCCAGCTACCTGACCAGCCTGGCTCAGCCCCTTGTTACTCCTGAACTGTGTGGTGTTTCATGCTCTGTCTTCTATTGTTGGTTTTCATTCTGTGTTTGCTAGTCTTGTCTCTGCAACAAGCTGTCTGTGGCTGGAGATCCAATCAAATACACAATAGTGTGCTCGGAGCTCAGTGCATAGAAAATCTGCTGGAAGAAAGGGTTAGCAAGGTGAGGACCAACTACCCAACTGCTCTTGTGCTGGAAACCTCTTTTCTGTTGTGCTGTGCTTAATCTGCCATCTTGTTACTGCCCTTCCCTAAAGCAAGTGGGTAAAAAAGCTGGGCTGCCCCCTAAGCCTAGCCTGATGGGGAGGAATCTTTTTATTCATCACTCATGGTTCCTCCTGAGCCACAGCCCAAGGCTGGCCCTACACCGCAGGGGCAGGGTTGGGGAAGGTAAAATTTGGGCTCCTGCTGCCCCTGCCTCCACAGCAGCAGGGGTCGGGTGGAGTGAAGACAGGGTGCCTCCCTAATGCCCTTCATGGGGTTGCCCAGGGTCTAAGGCCAGAGCTGTCCTCTGGGTAGGGCAGGGCTGTATTGACACTTGCTCGGTTAAGAAAACTGTATTGACATTTTAGGAAGAGTTATAGAAAAATCTCATTCTGGTTGATTCTGCCTGTGAATCACAGTGATGTGAGGCTTAACTTGTTTCCATCCACTTTAAGCCTTTTTCCTCTGGACCAAACAGGATTATCCTATTTTTCCTTTTGAACCAGGGCCTGATGACATCAGAACTTGGGCAAGGCTTCTTCTTTTGTGTGCTGGGAAACGGCTGCTGCTGGCCAAAGTGTTTTGTCTGTGCTTGTGAAGGGTGAGTGGGGACAGCTGGGACCCACAGCTGGAAGAATGCAGGTGCTGCTTTCTGAGATGGGGAAGCCTGTGGCAAAACAGGCTTGGAGGGAAACCGCACAGTAAGTTGGAGGTTTCTGATGGAGATGCCGAGTAGGCAGCTGACCATATGCACTGGAGCTCAGGCGAGAGGTTGGCTCCAGAGAAACCAGTGTGGGAGTCATCCGCGTGCAGAAGGAATTAAGCCATGGGCTGGGGAGCTGGAGAGAATAGGACGCTGGACGATTCTGCTGCACAGGTGGGACTATGACGAAGAACCAGCCAAGGAGCCTGAGAAGGAGGGACCTGGAGGGACGAGGCACCAAGACAGAGCAGCGCCCCGGAAATCAAATGCTGCCCGTTGAGCAAGGAAGAGACTAAGATGTGGCGTGGTGACCTTGGTGGAAGCAGTTTAGTGAAATGTCAGGAAAGAAGCGAGTTCACAAGGGCAAGGGAAGAGAGGAATTGAAAACAGCACATATGAAGCCTTTTTCCAGGAGTTTTGCTGTAGAGGGAAGCAGAGATACGGGGAGGTAATCAGAGTGAATGTACAATCAAAGGAAGATTTTTGTTGTTGTTTTGAGACAGGATCTCATTCTATCGCCCAGGCTGGAGTGCAGTGGTATAATCATAGCTCACTGCAGCCTGGAACTTCTGGACTCAAGTGATTCTCCCACCTCAGCCTCCAAAGTAGCTGAGTCTACAGGTGCACACCACCACGCCTGGCTAAGTTTTCATTTTTTGTAGAGACAAGTTCTCACTATGTTGCCCAGGCTGACCTCAAACTCCTGACTTCATGTAGTCCTCCCACCTCGGCCTCCCAAAGCACTGGGATTACAGATGTGAGCCACCTTGCCCAGCTGGTCACGGAGCAGTTTTCTTATCCATCATCTTTGAATCTTTGTTCTTAATGAAATTCATGCCAGACAAAGGCTCACAATCTAACCTGGTCGGAGAAAGAGGAGAGGGTGAATCAAACACCCTAGGAAACCTTGCCTTTTCTCTTCGAATCGGCCTCTTTTGCCTTCTGCTGCTGGGCGGTTTTACATTTGTGGGCTGTGAACTACCCGGGGACCAGGACCCCCGTGCTTCATCTGCAATTGCAGAACCTGGAGAAATAAACTGTCCTGCCCGAGTGATCTGCAGGAGCAAGAATCCAGTAACTCCCATCGCTTTCTGAAAGCAAAAGCAGCTCTCAACCTGCCCGCTTCCTTCCCACCTGCCACCTAGTGGCCCCCTGCAGAATGACATGGGCGGCAGTGAAGGGCTCCAGTTACCATTCGGCTCTCTTATCTGATCTTCATAGAGTATTAGCTCGGGAAGGCGCCTTAGAGACGATCTAAGCCAATCGTCTCAATTTACAGCTAAGATAACAGACCTAGAATAAAGGTATAGAGATAATTAGTGGTAGAGCTAGGACTAGAGCCTAAGACCCTGATGAGGCCTGCAGTGAGGTCCTTCTGTGTTCTCTCACTCAACCATTCAATCAACTTTAGCTATCTGCCTTACATGCAGAGTCCAAGGCTGTGCACTGCACTGCAGACGAAAGGCCCTGTCGCTATCCTTAGGAGCTTCCTGAGAGGAAGGTGGGCATGCAGAAAGCCCATTACATAAAATATATCTTATTTTACATTGCATACAATGACTGCTCTATAGGAGGTAAAAATGAGGGCCAAGAGAAGCTGCCGCCAGCTTGCCTGGAGCCAGGGAAGGCTTCCCTGAGGGGTGGTGTTGGGGTGAACCTCAGGAGTAGTAGTCTCTCAGGCAGGTAAGGCAGGGCAGGCCCAGGCCCAGTGGCGCCGTGTGTGGTGGTACACGGGGCAGATACTGAACTGTGGAGTTATTGCCTGAGCGTGACATCAGGGACAGACACGAAGGGGACCAGCAGCTAGGTGAGGGGCCTTGTGTGTCTGCAAAGGTGTTTGGGCTACACATCACCAAAGAATTATTAGAAGGCGTAGCATCATCAGACATATTGGTTCAATAGATCTCTCTGGCAATAGTGAGAAAGAAAAATTGGAAGCCAGTGAAACAAGAAGCAAGGAAACATCAGAATGTCACAGCAGCAGTGCAGGCCAGTGTGGGAGATGTGAACAGGCAGCGCTGCTGCAGTAACTGGGAAGAGTCTCGTATTTACGGTTGGGAAATGAGTGCGTCTGGTCTGTGCACCACTGTCCGGAACACAGTCAGGCAACCTGGCCGCGGGTAGGACAGGAGGGGAAGGGAGGAGCTGCTCAGTGTGGTTGCGCCGAGGGGCCGGTGCTGTGAGTCAGGTGGGAACGCCTGCAGGCAGCTGGGTGTGCCTGTGGCCCTGAGAGCAATGCTAGCCACAGATTCATACTTTAGAGATTAGTTGAGGAACAAAATCAGCCAGAAAGGGCGAAAGCGGCGGTCAGAATTGACCATGCACATTGCGCCCAAGTGGCCATGTCTTTAATCCGTTGTCTTCAACAGAAAGTCCCCACAGGAAAGACCTTGGGCAAGGCAGTTCTCAGGAGCTGAACAAATCCCTATGGGGGATGACACTTGAAGGCTCTGTGCTCCCAGCAGCTGGGCGACAGTTCTTCCCTGGCAAGCGGATCTGCCCTTCCCAGGCTGGAGTTGCTGTTTCCTCCATTTACTGTCACAGTTGGGCAAGGGAGTCCCCTGTGGCGCCCAACTAGATCAGCTGGGGACCGAATACCTTCCTTGCTCCTCTCACAGAGTGTCAACAGCCCTCTTCCTGCTGATGAGCAGGGTGGATCTCCCTTGCCAGGATGGTGACTGTTCTCAACTCACCAAGGAGCCCAAAGTGCCCCGCAGCAGCCATGGCTTACTGCTTAACGGGGCTCTTGCTGTGTCTCAGGTGGAAGTGTTCTCCCTTTGGGATATGGGGCTTCTAATCCTGCAGTCCACAGGCGCAGGTTTGGGAAGCCCACTCTCCTCAGTGGACTGTTGGAAGTGACGGCCATTTTTGCTTTCACTTCTTGGTTCCCTGTTTCATGTAGTCTTTTCACTGGGGACATGGTAAAAGGTGACAACCTGCTAGCAGCCCTCGCTCGCTGTCGGTGCCTCTTCTGCCTCGACGTCCTCTCTGGCCCCGCTTGAGGAGCCCTCTAGTCCGCCGCTGCGCTATGGGAGCCCCTCTCTGGGGCGGTCCCAGGCTGGAGCCGACTCCCTCTGCTTGCAGGGAGGCGTGGACCGACAGGCGCGGGCGGGAACAAGGCCTGCGCGCGGCGCTCAGCGCGAGTTCCGGGTGGGCGCGGGCTTGGCAGGCCCCGCGCTCGGAGCAGCCGGCCGGCGCCACCCGCCCTGCACAGCGAAGAACTTAGCACCACGGGCAACAGCTGTGGAGGGGGCCCCGGGTCCCCCAGCACTGCCGGCCCGCCCGCCCGCCCGCCCGCCCGCCCCGCGCTCGAATTTTTACCGGGGCTCAACCGCCTCCCCGCAGAGCAAGGCTCGGGACCTGCAACCCGCCATGTCCAAGCACCCCCGCGGTGGGCTCCCGCGCCGCCCCCTGCTTCTCGGTGCCCGGTCCCATCAACCACCCAAGGGCTGAATAATGCAGGCGGTGACTGGCAGCTCCGCCTGTGGCGCTGGCGGGGGATCCACTCAGAAAAGCCAGGTGGGCTCCTGAATTGGGTGGGGACTTAAAGAACTTTCATGTCTATCTGGAGGATTATATATGCGCTAATCAGCACTCTGTGTTTAGCTCATCTGGTAGGGAGTTGGAGAAGTTTTATGTCTAGCTAAAGGATTGTAAATACACCAATCAGCACTCTGTGTCTAGCTCAGGGATTGTAAATGCACCAATCAGCACCCTGTCAAAATGGACGAATCTGCTCTCTGTAAAATGGACCAATCAGCTCTCTGTAAAACGGACCAATCAATTTTCTGTAAAACAGACCAATCAGCTCTCTGTAAAATGGACCAATCAGCTCTCTGTAAAATGGGCCAATCAGCAGGATGTGGGTGGGGTCAGATAAAGGAATAAAAGCATTCCCCCACGTCATTAGCAGCCCACTACAGAATTGTGGTTTTGTGCTGTGGTGGCTTTACTGCGTTTTGTGTTTTTATGATAAATGTTGCTGCTGGTTGTATTTTGGGTGTGTGTTGACTTTACAAGCTGTAACAGTTACCTGGAAGGTATGCAGATTTATTCTCAGGGTGTGTGAGACTGGGAACCCACGGAGAGAAGTGAATAATTCTAGTAGGTGTAGCGTTAAGAGATGTAACACTGATTGCGAAGGTCTACAGCTTTGTTCCTGAAACTGCAAAACCACTGAACTCAATAGAAAGAAGCTGTGGAACGCGCCCAGACATCAGAAAGAACAAACTCCGCCTGTGCTTCTTTTAAAAACTGTAATGCTCACCCATAGGGTCCGTGGCTGAATGCTTGGGGTCAGAACAACAAGCCACCAATTCTGGATGCAGTGGGACCTTAGAAAACACTTTAACTCAGGGTGAACACAAGATGCTGGAGGGTGGCTCCCTGACCTTGTAAGCGAATGATCTCTGAGCTGGTGCTTCAGCCATTCTTTCACTGGGTGGCAGCTGCTGGGTGGTGCAGAGCGTGTAACGTGGCCATGGATCCATGGCCTTAGCCCACTCCCATGTCGGAGCGCTGGGAGAATGGCGCTATCTGATTCTCTGGACAGGAACAAACACACTTGGAATATGCTTCTATTCCTAAAAAGTTGACGACTGCATAGGAGCCCAACATCGGCAGCTTGCCACGTGCTGGTCATTCTCTGTGAGGAGCAGGGCCATACTGACGGCTTACCTCAGCGCTCTGGTGGAAGTAGGATGTTTGGTGGCAGCAGGAGCAAAATCAACTCTGGTAAGAATTCCATGCTGTTGGGTTCTGTGTTACCACGGCTGTTTTATGGGTCCACAGTGCCCATCCTGGGAGAGTGGTGGATGAGGCTAACAGCAACTGGACGAGTCATTCCATGTAGTTGCTTAATCTTTCCTGTGGTGGATGATGTTTGCTGAGTGATAACGTGACAAGGATTTTCACACTTCGTGGACACTGCAGCCACATGCCCCTTCCCAGACCACCACCTCTTTTATCTTCCCGTCTTCCTCCCCAAAGGTACCTAAACTGCCCGGCCAGGTCATTCCCCACTGCCCATGAGTCGGTATAGACTCCAACCTTGGGCCACTGTTCTGTGTTTGCATGAGATGGTTACCCAGACCCACTGCCTGAGTGAGGCAGAAGTGCAGCTGTCATCCATTTGTAGCTTGCACCCACAGACAAACCAGTTCAAGAGCCTTAAGTGATTTGTATGAGATCCCTCCTATGGCCAAAAGCAGGAACTGAAGAAGGGGTATTGGTAAAACAGGTGGCAATGGCAAGTGCACCAATGTGATATTCTGTGGAATGTCCAGAGAGTCCCAATCTTTTCAGACAGGGCAGAGATTAGAATCGTGGGCAAAACTGTAAATGAATGTCGTCCATCTCACGTGAATGCAAATTGTTTCTCTTCCTCTTTCCTGATTGGGATAGAAAAGAACACATTTGCTGCATCCTTGGTCACATACCATGTACCTATGGCATTATCACACCACTCTAGCAAAGATTCCACATCTGCTATGGCAGCCACAATTGGGATTGCTTCTTGGTTGGGTTTATAGAAGTCAATTGCCATCTTCCAGGACTTGACTGAATTAAATAGAAATATGAAGTCTACCACCACTGCATCCTTTGGCTCCTGAAGGGTGGCACAAATTTTCACCATCCTCCCCAGGATGGAATACTGTTTTTGACATGCTTGCTTGGCTGGGGGAAGGGCAAAAATTCTAGAAGCTTCCACTTGGTTTTTTCCACTGTGATAGCTCCTACCCTATAGGGCATAGATCCAATGTGGGTGCTGGGCTAATTTCTAGGTATATATATCCCAGTTACACATTTGAGGACCAGGGAAATGACCCCCGATGGGTCCACAGACCCAGTGGACCTTTGGTGAGGACTCCCTTTATTTTTTGTTCCTGTATGGATGATTCCCCACTCGAGAAGGACTGTGATGACACTTCAGGTTCCCCAGATCTCAATTCCAGCTCTAACCCTTCAAATGTTGCATCTTCCTCGTCCTGAGATGTGTGGCCAGCCACTCAGTTGGTCATTTGGGGAACGGCTGGGGCGATTGTTACGGCACATGGTGGTGTTGGGGACCTGGTCACCTCTCCAGTTGTTGGGTTCCAGGCCCAGGAACTGAGCAAGACAGCATATTATTTTTGGGGGGTGACAACGTTCAGCCGCCTGACCGTCCATTCTTGATTTCTTTTGATGGTGTAAGGTGAATACCGCCCTTGCAGTAGGCAGGGTGGGCTGACTCCCTGGGCACTCTGGAACCAAAATGGCCCATCAGAGTTGTGAGTTGTCCTGCACTGGGGCAAACTGGCCTGGCTTTCATAGTCTGCCTCCATCAGTTATTGGATGTGGGCTGCCCCGGGGAGGGTGTGCAGGCTCTAGAGGAGGCCGTGGCAGAAGGTAGGATTTCTAGCAGTTGGGACAAGTTTTTTTTGAAGTGGACCTAGGTGTGGCACATGCAGGCTCTTTGGAGACACATCACATATAATGAGGGGGGTTCCTGAGGACGTGAAAGGACAGGGTCAGAGCACAAGGTGGATGGATTGACCTTCTGTACAAGGAGGGACATCTTTATCTTTCACTGTCACAGCGTGAGCAGAAGGAAAGATAGGGTCCAATGAAGATAAGCGCTTTAGGAGAGGGACAAGGAGCTGGGAAAATCTGGATTTGTCACCTCTATTTTCTTCATAACATCAGAAGCAAGGGCATCTGCTGAACTTGGGTTTAGGTCAGCTCAGGGGTTGGGGAGCATAGTTAAGGGGAGTGAGAGAGGACGCTCTCTAGGGACTGCAGGGCAGTGTTCCGGGGCCGCTGATGTTGGGCATGACTGGCTGTGACCCTCTGCCTGTGTGTTTCCCGAGCAGTGACGGCGAAGCTGTAGAGAGAGAGGAGCATTGAGGTTTTGAGACGTGTATAACCAGTGAAACCATCATTACAATCCAGATTGAGAAATTTGCCATGCCAGCCAGGCCTTGAACTCTCCACCGGTCGGTAACTTTGTTTCCTTAATCTTTGGGTCCTCCTAGCTGATTGAAGGGCCTCAAATCACAATGTAAAGGGATAAAACAATTATGGTGTAGCCACACAATGGAACACTGCTTAGCAATACAAAGACACAAGCCATTGACACACAAGCAGATGAACCCAAGATAATTATGATGAAGGAAAGAAGCTGGACAAAAAACAGTACATACTGTGTGATTCCACTGATACAAAACTCTGGAAAACGCAGACTAATCTGTGTGGCTGGAAGCAGATCAGTGGTTGGGGGCAGGAGTGATTACTGAGGGCAGGAGGGAGTACTGGACGCGTTCAGTTTGTGGATTGTGATGATTTCACTGGCTATAACGTCTCAAGACTTCAATTTGTACACTATATACGTGCAGTTATTGTATGTTAATCACATTTTAATAAAGCTGTTAAAATATTGACCTGAAAATTATATTATTGAATCATTGATAATTAGCAAATAGAATGAAACTGGAAAATGCCCTCTTAAATTTCAATTTAGTCAACTTAGATCTATTAGAGATTTTAAAAGCAGACCTTTTATAGTTCCAAGTTAAATCTCTAAAGTCAGTTGTAACAGAATCTGACAAAATGGGCTGTTTTCTTTTACCACCTTCTCTCTTAACCCATTGAAGGCTTTCTTTTTTCAACTCTGTAATTGTAATGTCCTGAAGTGTTTAAGGGGTCTCTCCATAGGAATGACAATGGGATGATTCTTGGTGCTTCCCATTAATCTCTCTCGAGATCCTTTCCACGTCTCGGAAAGGCACCTGTTCTTATTTGCATTTTGCAGATGAGGAAACTGAGTCTCAGAGAGGTTAAGGGGGTAGCCCGAGGCCATGTACATGACTGCAGCTCGGGATTCGGCGTCCAAAAGGGTGCCTGCCCATCCTCCTGCCAACTTAGTTGACACAATTTTCCTTTCTAAAGGCTTTCCCCCAATACCGTTGCCATTCTTAATTAGAGCTGGGTGCCGTCGAAGCCTCCTTGGAGTTAAAGGGCTGCTAGGAGGAGGAGGTGGGACGGGAGGTGGCCGTTCTCAGAGTGCTTAAAGAACTAATTAAAAATTAGTCTTTTTAAATTTTTAATTAATTTAATGTCTGTAGGGCGAAGTGTCACGGCCTGGGAGGACGGTGCGGCTGGCTTCAGCCCTTGAATGCCCCGCGTCAGTAATAATTAGGGTGTGGGGGGAAGCAAAGCGAGGGCGAGTTCTGCTGGGCGTCCGTGGGCTCCTAGAGGTCACTGTCGCACTCTGCTACTAAAGTGGGTTTCCCCAGCGCGTCCAGAGAGGTACTGGTGTGCGGGAGAGGCCAGCAGGACAACCAGGGACAGCTACTCCGCCCAGGGCCGGCAGCCGCCCCGCCTCGACCACGCCCCCAACCCAAGCCCGGGATCGCCCCTCCCCGACCACGCCCCTCACCCCCGCCCTTCCGGGGCCGAAAGCGAAAGCGCGCTCGGTCTTTCGGTGCTCGCTCCATCGGGTCTGGCCGGGCTGGCAGCTGCGAGGACCCGGGTCTGGCGCTGTGGGCCGGAAGCCGTGGGGCGGCATGGAGGGGCTGGTTGTCGCCGCCGGCGGGGACGTCTCCCTGCACAACTTCAGCGCGAGGCTGTGGGAGCAGCTGGTCCACTTCCACGTCATGCGGCTGACGGACTCGCTGTTCCTGTGGGTGGGGGCCACGCCGCACCTGCGCAACCTCGCCGTGGCCATGTGCAGCCGCTACGTGAGTGCCTGGCGGCCGAGGGTGCGGGCGGCGGGGCGGGGGCGCAGGGGCGCCGGGCCTGCGCGAGCTGCAGCCCCCCAGGCCTCTCTTGGGTCCACAGGGCGCCCTACTCCCCCGAAGCCCACCCGTGGGATGTCTTAGGAAGCCCGCGGGCGCCAGGGCCTGCACCACCTCGGGAGCTGCGCGCGGGCCCCGAGCCCCTCTCCCTGTCCCGCCGCCCCGCAGCTGCGTCCCGCACTGGTCTCTAGGTCAGAATGTCTTGGGCCTGTCCTCGCCACACGCGCGCTGGGGGACGCGTCTACCTCGTAGCTCTCCTGCCATCTGGATTTTGAGCACACTGATAATTTTTGGGGTACTCCTGCGTCTCCACTGGATGTCTCAGGCATTTCGCACTAGGCACAGATCAGGCTCTCTTCTCCAAACCTGCTCCCTCCTCCGCCTGACTGGCGCTGTGATGGCAGCTCCATCTTCCTGGCTGTGCGCTCAGAGCCTCGCAGTTGTCTTTGATTCCTCTTTCTTCACACTCTACGCGCTGAGTCCCTAGGCACTGCCGCCAGGCAAAGCAGACAAAACCCAAGCCGCCCTCACCTTCACCCTGCCGCGCTGGGCCAAGCCTGGGACATTATCATTTCCCCTCCTCTCCCGCCTTTCCGGCTTTGCGCGTCGCCGCCTGGTTTCCCCTGGTTTCCTGAGGCTGCTGTAAGAAAGTGCCACAGACCGCGTGGCTTAAAACAACAGAGGTTTATTCTCAAAGATCTGTAGACAAGGTCTCACTGTCACCCAGGCTGGGGTACAGTGTCATTATAGCTCACTGTCACCTCAAACTCCTGGGCTTAAGTGATCCTCCTTCCTCAGCCTCCCGAGTAGCTAGGACTACAGACATGTGCCACCATACCTGGCTAATTGTTTTTTTTTTTTTTAGAGATGGGGGTCTCACTATTTTGCCCAGGCTGTTCTTGAACTCCTGGCCTCAAGTGATGATGATCCTTCCTCAGTGAGCCCGACTCTTTTCTCATAAGGACATCAGTAATGTTGGATGAGGGGCCCACCCTACTCCAGTATAACCTTGTTTTAAATTATATATATATATATATATATATATATATATATATATATATATTTTTTTTTTTTTTTTTTTTTTTTTTGAAGCAAAGTCTTGCTCTGTTGCCCAGGCTGGAGTGCAACGGCGTGATCTTGGCTTACTGCAACCTCCGCCTCCCAGGTTCAAGCAGTTCTGCCTCACCCTCCTGAGTAGCTGGGATTACAGGTGTGAGCCGTCACGCCGGGCTAATTTTTGTAGTTTCAGTAGAGCTGAGGTTTCATTATGTTGGCCAGGCTGATCTCGAAATTCTGACCTCGTGATCCGCCCTCCTCGGCCTCCCAAAGGGAAGCAAGTCCCTTTGGAAGTAAAGAATCTTTATGCTAATCTTTATCCTAAAGTGCCGGGATTATAGGCGTTAGCTGCCGCGCCTGGTCTAAATTACATCTTATTTACATCTGCAGAGACCCTGTTTACAAACAAGGTCACATTCATAGGTATCCAGAGGTTAGGACTTCAACATATTTTTTGGGGAGACACAATTCAGGCCACAACACTGCCTTGTAACCAGGGCAACAGAATGATAGTTTTAAGACTGAAGTTGTATATTTTCATTTGTCTGCTCAAAACCTTTCACGAGGTGAACTCAGAGCACTCAACGACTCCAGTGACCTTCGGGCTCTGTTACCTCTTAGGGCTCCTGCCTGTCCTCGAGCTGGGCAGTGCTGGCCTCCCAGCCGCATTAGCTCTCTCTCTCAGCCGTTGAGTGTTTCACGGTGAGGTTTGTCTGCTTGCCCAGGGTGAGCGTCTGTTTCTCTAGCTCCTGATGCACCGCTCTGTAAGTCCCTGTGGAATGAATGAGTGAGGCCCCCTCAGCGAGACCCTTCTGAAGCCAGTGAGGCAGTGATGACTGAGGCTGCTGGGGGCAGGAAGTCATGGGTGAGCCTTTTAGCTGTGCACAGCGGCACCTGGGAAGGCCTCGGGAAGGAGATGGCATCTGGATTCCTTTCTTGCTTTTCTTTTCCTTGTTGTTTCCTTTTTTCTTCTTTTCTTTTCTGGAGGGTTCTGGCAGTGGACCTTTGAGCAGGTGGCAGCGGAAGAGGCCTGGGGGACCAGGGGTGATGGGTGGGGCTGTGTGCTCTGTGCCACCTCGCATTCTCTCCTTATCCCAAGGCATAGTGGGCAGGGCTTTGGGCACTGGTCAGATCTGGTGTTGCTGCCTTGTGCCCCTTTGTGCAGTGCTGGTTTGGGCTGGTAAGTTTGGAAGAAGTAGGCTCCTCCTGTGGGTGGTTTTGGTCACCTGACCCCATGGTGGTCACAGCTCCCAGTGAGGTGTATTTTCTCATCTGGAAAGTGCCCCTCCAGCAAAGCCAGGCAGGACAAGGAACAGGGGATTGATTGAGTTACCTGACTTGTCAGAAGTCCAGTCCCTCTCACTGGCCACAGTGTGCCTGGATGTTCTCTCCAGGGGCAGAGGGCCGAGCCAGCTGGGGAAAAGAGGTGCAGGCCTTAGCTTAAGGCAGGAAGCCCAAGGTTCGTGTGACCCATGGGCCGGCCCTCCATCTACTGTCCACCCGTGACCCGTGGGCTGGCCCTCCATCTACTGTCCACCGGTGACCTGTGGGCCGGCCCTCCATCTACCGTCCATGCAGGTAGAGTCTGTGGAGCTCTTGTACCTTGGTGGCAGGGCTGAGCAGATGTAGTAGAGACTTCGTAATCCATAAAGCCTGAACTATTTACTATCTGGTCCCTCTCAGGAATTTTGCCAGCCCACACGTGGAGAATGGCACCAGACGGTCTGTGAGGTCCCTTCCCTCCAGCTTCCCTAAACTCCCACGTGTGAGACTGTAGAGAACAGACACCATGCAACCCGGAGCTGGCTGACCTTGGGTTGAGCAGGGATTTTTGGTGCCCAGAGAGGCTGCAGGACTAGTGACACTGAGTCCTACCAGCTTCAGGGAAGCTGGCCTGGGACCTGGGCCCCTGCCTGCTCAGGGATTCTTGGACCCCCCTCGCCCGGCTTCTAGGAGTGGAAGGTGGTGCTTCAGCTGCAGCAGAACTCCCTGGGCATGCATCTGCTGGGAGACCACAGTCCTAGTGTGATGTTGGAAGTAATGAACTATTAAGGGTGACACGATGGGGCTTTACATTTTACTTTTGGTAGAAAAAGGCCACCCTGGGTAAGGTAGATTTTCTTTTTTCTAGAAGGTTTAACTATAAATACTATTACCATGGAGCTAAATGTTGAACTTGAGGAATCTGTAAACAGCAGGCTCATTAAGATCATATTTTTGTATCGTTTTTAGTGAAGAAGCATACAGTAAATGCTTTCATTCTTCTCCTGTGTTTTTTGATCTCCTGCGTTTTACTGTCTTTTGTGGAAGTGGCTTTGAATCTTTAGGAGATGAGCAGCGCCTGTGGTCTGTGCCCTGCCATACTGTCTGGCACACAGTAGCTGTTTGTTCAGTTAACTTGTCCCCACCAGGACAGCTGGGGTGGCAGGGGAACCAAACCCCAAAGTCTCCGTACCTCTAAAAACCTTGCCACTTTCCAAGATTCTCAGACCTCTGTAGCCAGGCTGCTTCTCCTAGAAATCTGCTATTTTGATAAAAGCAATTTTGGCCATATTACCAATAAGTGGTTTTTTTTTTTCTTTTGGAAGCTAGACCTTTTTACTTTATTTTTTTATTATTATTTTTAATAAAAATGTAGAGACAGGGTCTTACTTCATTGTCCAGGCTGGTCTCTAACTCCTGGTCTCAAGCAGTCCTCCCTCCACAGGCTCCCAAAGTGCTGGGATGGTGGGACTAGCTAGACATTGTTAATGGTGAGAGATTACTCCCAAAGTAGTTGGGAGCAGGTTACTCCCACATCGCCGAAGGGCCCATTTGTTGATCTGAGCATCATTTGTACTGCTTGTTTCACCTTACTGCTTCTTGTCTGAAATGAGGTTGGCCAAGCATGTTCAGAAGTTATTTTCCCTATTTGGATGCTGGTGGCTGGTGCCCTTTGTATCAAAGTCACAAGGTACTCGCTGACCCTGAGGAGCCCACAGGGGCTGGAGCAGCATGCTCCCTCACAGGCTGAGATGAGGAGATTAGGCGTCCTGCCTCTGAGCCAGCTCCTGTGGGGCACGAGGCACCAGGGCTCAGGTGCCCAGACTGTGAGTCACTTTCTTCTTGCTGTAGCCTTAATGATCTTGTTTGCTTCCCTTTTGGTTGTGGTGTTGCCCTTCAGCATGCTTTGGAGTTTGAGACACTAAAACGAGCCTTTCGTGTGAAACCGGTCCTAGAACTTAGTAGCACTGTGGTTCCAGCTTCATCTTTCCCAACTCCACTGACCTCGTATGCGACATGGGGTCCACCTACTTGGTTGTTGACGGACGCCACCCCTCTTTCCCTCGGCACCTGTGCCTGTCCTCTCTGAACCTGCCACTGCCATCCTCGTGAAGAATCAGAAGCTCCGAAGCCAGAAGTGTGGCTGGCCTGCGGGGGGTGGAGAAGCTGCAGTGTGCCCTTTGCTTTTCTTTTAGGACTCCATCCCCGTGTCTACCTCCCTCCTTGGAGACACTTCCGACACGACCTCTACTGGCCTTGCCCAGCGCCTAGGTATGTACCCACAGCTGGAGCTGCATGGCCAGCCAGGTGGGGCCCACTCTTTAATGGAACCATGAAGCAAGTCCCTTCGGAAGTAAAGCATCTTTATGCTAAGAACCGTCACCTCATTGCTGCTGGGAAGCACGGACCTTTGCACGTTGGGTCTTATTTAAGGGGCACATTCCATGCTCGCCTGTCATCACCACCGTCCCAGGGCTGGCCTGTTCCCAAAGGACTCCCACCTCATCCTTGGGTGTGTCCTTGAGTCCATGAGCTGATTTAGTTCCCTTCCGTAAGTGCATCACCTCCTCCTGGGAGGAGAGCATGAGAAGTGCCCACACCCCCTGTGGGTGGTGGCTCAAGGTAGCCTCCCGGGCCTTAGGAGGAGTCAGTGCAGCTGGTGGAGCAGGTGTCGCCTCTGTGCAGGAAGGACTGTCCTCACTCACAAGTGTGATGCCGTGCAGGGCTCGGAGGGAAGACTGGCCTGGCCTGTGAGTGTGGTGTAGAGCGGGGATTAAGCGGGGATTGAGGCTGAAGGCTTCACTCCTCCCACACCCCAACACACTTCCTGTGGGCCAGGTAAGGCTTCCATGTGCTCTGCGACCCCCAGCCCCAGTGCCTGTGGCCGGTGTGCACAGGATGCCTGTCTCCTGCCCAGGCCTGGTGTTCTCCAGCAGGCCCAGCTGCTTCAGCTCTGGAGTCTTCTCTGTGTCTCAGGCAGAGAAGGACCCGGTACCTGACAAGCAGGAACCTCTGTGTCAGTCACACTGAGGCAAATGCACACGAATAGCATGGCACGTGGCCCAGGGGGAAGGCAGGGCAGGGTGGAGTGTCACCAGCAGGCCCATGACAGTATGTGGATAGGACAGAGGTCAGGGAGGGCACAGGTCAGCATTTCAGGAACTTGCAGTATTCTTTTTCCCTCCCTTGGAGGTAGAGACCTGACTTGTAAGTTAATTTGGTAATTTTAACTAGGAAGTAAATTTAAAATTTACAGAAAAGTTGCAAAGAAGATAGAATTCCTGCTTAGCTTTTGCCCCAATTTCCCACTTGCCATCCTTCCCTCTTTGTGTTTGTATCTTTTTTTTTTCTGAGCCACATGAAAGTAAAGCCGCCTTTTGTGTGTGTCGCTCTGTGTGTGTGACTGTGTAAGGGGTAGCACACTTACATGGAACAGGTTACTGTGTGTGGGAGAAGGCTCAGGAAGGTATTCATATTTATACAGACAGAAAGCTGGGTGGGGTTGCGGACACACTCCCATAGAGAAGGTGGTGTGAGCTTGTCTGGCAGGCCGTGAATAACTTTTATATCAATAAGGTAAATTAGTCTCCAGAATATTTGCGAGATGGAGGCCTAGTATCTATATGCAAAAAAGAGGGGTTCTCAGTATCTCGACTATCTCGACAAGTCACGGGTGTGCTGTGGCTTCCAGCATCTCTTAAGGGACTGATGCTGCAGAGCTCAGACCAAGAAGGGGTTTTCCAGCAAAGTGTGCCAGTTGTCTTGAGCCTGGGTCTGGGCCCTAAAGTTGAAAATGCACTATTAATGCACTATAATGAAAAGGGAGAGGTGTCCTGAATCAGTATCTTATATGAGAGATGAAAGTAGGTAGGGAAAGAGAAGGCCTGGGGGGTTCTCAGTAGCTCTGGAAGCATCGCAGGAGTTGGTGTGGCCAAGGGGACCCAACCTCCTATGGCCGTGGAGGGCACAGCTTGGGTCTGAGGGGCTCAGTGCCTCCAGACACAGCGTTGTTCCTCAGAAATCCTGTCTCTGCAGTTAGAACAGTTGGAATACCAGGGGGGCCCCCTTGGGGTAAAGGGGGATGTTCCTGCCCCTGGGATATAGGGCAGGGTGTGACTTACAGGCTCCTCCTAGCCAGCCTTGGTGAGCCCCAGCTTTCTACCACACTGCCTGGCTTTAGATCATCCTCTACATGAGTGGTCCCAGCCTGCCTAACACAGCTAGGAAAGGATGAGGTTGGTCCCTAATGGTGGGGGAAGCCTAAGAGGCTTCCTCACTCCCAGCAGGGCTGAGCAGATAACTGGGCACAACTGTCTGCCTCGGGGGCAC
Organism: Gorilla gorilla gorilla; assembly: GCF_029281585.2. NCBI lineage: Eukaryota > Metazoa > Chordata > Mammalia > Primates > Hominidae > Gorilla > Gorilla gorilla. The sequence continues at coordinate 20,885,836 of NC_073229.2, forward strand.
ACTGCACCCAGCACACTGGTGGGAGGCTCTGTGCTAAGTAACGTAAGATGTTCTTTAAATACCAGCTCTTGGAATAACCGCACAGCTGCCTTTCTCCAGACACATTCCTTCTGTTTTTTTATTAAAAAAAAAAAAAAAAAAAAACTTTACCGAGACATAAACACGTCATACAATTCAGCAGCTGTCCTCAGGCAGAGGCTGTGCTTGCCGCCGCCTTGCTTTCTCATAGGTGTGTTGACTGCCTTGTAAGGACAGTCAGTGAGTTAATACCCAAGACCTTTCCAGCCCTAAAAATCACGCAGCCTTGTACAGCTGAAAAACAGGCTTTTGGGGTCCTGGGCTCTCCCTTTCCTCAATTTCCAAACAAAGCTGGGAGAGGTTTCCAGGCCACGGTGTGGCCTGGGCCTGCGCCTGCACCTGCGCGCCTGAGCCACACTGCCTCTCAGGGTTCTTGGTGGGACCATAGCTCAGATGGCAGCAACTGAAAGGACAGAACTGCTGCCCAGATGAGATCCCGTGACGTGTGTTCTAAATCGGCCTTTAGTAATGGTGCAGGTGGCCTGGTGCCCTCAGCCTCACTGCACCACCCTTTTGCCTTTTGGTGATGAGGCTAAGTACATGCTTACTATATGTGGAGGTGGGGGCGGGTCAGTGCCTCTCCAGGGGTGAGTAGTTCTGCACTGGCCCTGCGTATGGGTGAGGCTAAAGGAGGAGGCCGCGCAGTGGGGCAGGCAACATCCAACTGCTTTAGCCTTTTTGCCCACGTATTTTCAGGATATCGGCTTTCAGATTCCGGGTATATGACTCTGCTTGATTTTTGCAGTTGGCCCAATGTGCACCTCAGCCATTTTCTATTGATTCTGTAGAAAGGGACTAAAACTTACATTCAGTAGAAAATTACGTGTGTCCATATGCCTGTCTGTGCACACACACAAATATATTTGTGTGTATACACATATATGCAAATGCATGGAAATGTAGGAGGGAGGGAAGTGGAACTGGTTGGGGTGGGGTGGTGCTGAAGGAGAACTTTAATATTTTATTTTAAATACTTTATTATTATTATTATTTTTTTTGAGACGGAGTCTCGCTCTATCGCCCAGGCTGGAGTGCAGTGGCACGATCTCGGCTCACTGCAAGCTCCGCCTCCCGGGTTCACGCCATTCTCCTGCCTCAGCCTCCTGAGTAGCTGGGACTACAGGTGCCCGCCACCATGCCCGGCTAATTTTTTGTATTTTTAGTAGAGACGGGGTTTCAACGTGTTAGCCAGGATGGTCTCGATCTCCTGACCTTGTGATCCACCCGTCTCGGCCTCCCAAAGTGCTGGGATTATGGGAGTGAGCCACCGCTCCCGGCCATTTTTTGTGTTTAAATTTTTTTTTTTTTTTTAAAACACCAGAAACCCCTCTATGTAGGGCAGAGGTTCTTAAGCAGTGCGGGGCACCTGCAGGATCTGTTCCAGCAGACAGCTGGCCCCAAATCCTGGCTTTCTGGGTCAGCAGGGCTGGGTGGGGCCCAGGAGCTGCCTCTCGAACAAGTTCCAGGGAGGCTGCTGAGGTGGGGCCTGCCCTTCAGAACCCCGGGTCTGGTGGAGAGACTGGGAGAGGCCTGAGTGACTCGTCTGCATTTGCAGCACCTGTCTGAAGAGAGGCATGGAGATTAGAGCTTTCTTCTCTCCCTACAACCCCATCCTCTTTCTGAGCATTTCCCAGTTGCACGTGGCTGTGAGGAACACGGGGCCTGCAGTATTTCAGGAGTGGCTGTATCAATGTGTTTTCTCTTTTTAGCCAGGAAGACCAACAAACAGGTGTTTGTCAGCTATAACCTTCAGAACACAGACAGTAACTTCGCATTACTTGTAGAAAACAGGATCAAGGAAGAGATGGAGGCTTTCCCCGAAAAGTTCTAGCTGAGTGGCAGAAGTGAGAATTTGTAAACTTATGTACAATGTACGTGTAAATAAATGGATTGAATTTCAGTTTGTCATCAGGCCGCGTTCCCGTTTTGTTTTTAAGGGGTTAATCTTTTGAGCTTCCTTCTCAGCAGTGTGTGGGCCAAAAGGCTCATACTGACCCACCTGGTGAAGGAGAGGCAAAGTGGGCAGTATATACTTCCTCATTTGGCTGTGAGTGATAGAGGGATGAAATGGGATTTTTGTTGGGATTGAAGGCTGTAATCTAAGAGTTTCAATCAGACATGACTGTGACATGCATTCTCAATTAGAATTAAAGTGATGTATAAATATGCTTTAGATTTGTGTGTGCATTCCTCAGAATTCTGCCTTGTGAATTGATGCATTTATCTCCTCATTGCAGTGAAACCGCAGGGCATGTCTCTTCTTGCTGTGTTCTCCCTAAACCCCTCCTCTGGGCACTCCTTTTTTGCTGTGTTCTCTCTTGGGCCTACATTTGAGCACCTCCCTACACTGCCCCATTACTGCATTTGTGGTCTTGTGAAGTCTGACTTCTCTAGGCTTTGTCTCCTCATCTATAAAGTTGGAGTAATCCCCACCTTGATGGGTTCTTTTTAGGATTAAGCAGGTAGGTAGAAACGCTTTGCAAACTATAAGTGCCGTGGCACTTAGATGTCAATTATAGTTTGATCTCCTTCCTTTTTATGGATTCAGAGGCTTCAGGTCCTTCTTTCTCTTCCTGTTATTTCATCGTCTTCCCTTCTCCCCTCTCTTCTATCCCAAATCCAGAGTACCTCAGGTACCTGCTTTGGTCATTTGTACTCCTTAGCCTTTAATCTTTAATCCTACCACTTGAAGTGGGTTCCAGTCTTGGGCCTTCTCCAGAGGTTCAGATGGTCTGGGGCCCAGGCTTTGGCAGGATTGAAAGCTCCCCTGGTGCCTCCGTGCAGGCAAGGTTGAGGACCACTGGCAAAGAACTTTCTAATCTTTGGGGTCCATCTGAACCCTTTTTGTTCATCCAGAGGCAAAAGTCTTGCACTGAGCCAGCAGCAGGCTAGTGAAGGTAGTGACCCTGGCCAGGATGGAAAGGCATGTTGGAGGAGTGAGTCTGTAGTTCGGGTGCTTCCCTCCTTTGCAGACTTTCTGTGCTAACCTCGAGGCCCCGGCCAGCCTCATCGCAGCTTGCAAAGCTGAGTGGACACCTCTCTAGAAATATAATAGCGAGTGACACAAAATCAGGGCTATGGAGAGAAGAGTTTGGTATAAATACTTTATTAAAGAAATATTGTCATTTTCGTTAAAAAATACTACATTAGAGAAGAGAGTTTTGGGTTACCAGTCTTTCCTCACAGAATCACAGTGTAAGATATTCATTTCTTGACGTCTCTAGGAACCTTCAGGCCACAGATCAGCAGAACATAAACGAACAAGGGAAAAAAATTCCTCTTAATTTTACTGATGGCCCCCCCGTCTCTCAGGTGGTCTGAGAGTGGCACTTGGTAAACAGTTTGTGTTTAATCCAGCCTCTGCCTCTGACTACCTTTAAGACCAGGACTCGAAGCAGAGTGAGAGGCCTCCCTCCACCCACCTCGGGGCGAGTGAAGACACAGCTTACAGAGGCGGTCAAAGCAGTGACGCAGTGAGGTCTGAATGAACACGGAGGGTTTTATTACTCACCATTAATGGTAGTGAAATGCCCGTCGGTGGATACCATCAGGTGAGGTAGGGAAGACATTCCAGAGGAAATCTGTTAATGGGGCAACGTTTTTATTTCTGTACATTTACATACAAATTTTCCCCAAAGGTACAACAGATGCGACACCATGCAGACACGCAGCTGTGAACGACAGTTCAGAACTCAGCGTAAGCTTGTGCTATGAACGAGCACCGTCAGAGAATTCCCACCCACACGTACAGAAACACAGTTTTTATATTACAACCTCAAGGACAGAGGGAGGGAGGTGTTCGCCGCTAGACATGACACACCATACTGCTTTTCCAAAACACACGGGACATGAAAGCGAGGTGGTGCCTTCTAGACGAGAGGACAGCTGTAGTGTGGGCCTCCCCCGCACATGCAATACCTCGGGCCGGGCAGTGTGACGTCACAGGCCCACTTATGGCACTTGCAGTTTGGGATTGCTCATTTGGCTCTAGGAAGTGGTGGTGTCTGAGTGCGATACTTCCCTTACGAGGTTTGTTTTTGTTTTCTTTCTGTTCTGTAGCCAAACCAGTTTACCAGCCCGTCTTCCAGATGCAGGTGATCTTACTCTCAGTAAACAAAAACATTTAACCTTTTTCCTGTTTCTCTTGGATGGTAATAATTAGGGTATTTGATAAGAGTTTGACTTCAGGAAAAGAACAAAGTGAAGAAATGTTCAGCTCCATCTCAGGTGTTCAGATTTGTGCATAACTTTTATTGAAAGGCTGACAGGGTAGGCTAGCGGAACGCAGGGGTGTGTGGAGGAGAGTAGCAGGGGGTGGGAGGGTCAAGTTGAAACAGTGGGTGCCTGCGAAGGGTCTCCCTATTAGCCAGGAAGGGAGCAGCACAGAGGGGTTCAAGCGTGACAGACGGTGCTGGGAAGTGGGCAGCCATAGCAGCCTCCCCTGCCGAGCCCGGCGGGCCCAGATGCGTATCAGGCTTGGGTGGGTCCTGCCACCTTGCTGACTTGGTACCAGATTTCCCGGGGCTGTGCCCACACGGAAGTGTTGCTGCTCTGGCAACATTTCATAAAGGTGTTGCTCGACAGCTTCAGGTATCCCTAGGCTGAAGCTGCCACCGAACAGGCACCCGGCCTCCTCCTGAGGCTGCCCTGGGAGGAGAGCTGTGGGACCACCTCGCCGGCTGAGAGCCATCACCTGCCGACCGTCGGCAAGTCAGCCTCACTCACACCCGCTGGACTCTGCTCCCAAGAGCCCAGGCTCTTTTCCTCAAAGCTAGCCTCTTTTCCAGTCATCGATGGATTAGTCCTGATGGCTGAAGTGCTGAGCACTGTCTTCGTTGGACCAGTTTTTTATTGTCATTTGAGGTGGAGATCAGAGATCATGACCAGAAGAGTGTGAGTGCTGTCCCTTGCCACCAACTTCCTAGAGATTTCGGGCAGCACTCTACAGCTTCAATTTCCAAAAAAAAAAAAAAAGTTTACACGACCAGTGAGACTGCTCGCAACTTTCATCACTTAGCATATCCTTCCACAACACAGTACAGTAAGTGGACTGCAGGGTGGCCTGGTGCTGAGGGTGATGGGTGCAGACGTACAACTGTCCAGGTGCAGGCTCAGGGGCCTCGCTGGATCTTTCCCACCTTCCCCAACTGCCTACTGGCCTGGCTACTAGATAGGTCCTATTCTGTACATAATGGGGGTTTGTTGACAGGTGGCTTTGTAGCAAGTACTCCAAAAAAAGTAAAAGGAATTTCACAAGTTTGGCACGCAAAGGCTGCACAGATCTAAAGAAAGGCCTTTGTAAAGGTGAATGCAAACTAATGTTGAAACATGGAAATGTGACTTTAAAACAGAGGGAAGGTGAGGATGAGCTGGACGTGGAGCAAGTGGAGGCAGGGAGAGGCCAGCCAGACAGCCTCCCTTCCTGGGTAGCTCAAGATCCCAGGTGTCGGCGTGGTCCAGCCACTGGAAACACGTGGCCAAGAGTCTGCTTGCCCCTTGCTGTGTCTTTACACATTTCCAGGCCCTTATTGATGTGTGGACCGCATGTGGAGGAGACATGAGTGGTGATAGCAAGCAGCAGGCCGGGTGGAAAGCTGGAAGGGGAGAAGGTCAACCCCTTTTCTGCCCTGTGAATTCTAGCAACTGTCGGTTGAAGTCACTTCATTGTCTCACCCAGGCCCGAGACCACAATTTCCCTGGAAGGACACAGCCCATGGCAAAGACATGCTTCGAGAAGGGATGAGTTGGACAATCCCAGTAAGAAGCCAGGCTGTCCAGAAAAGCTGGTGCCCAAGTTGCTACAAAGTGGTGCCTGCCCTTGCCAAGGAGGCTCTCTTAGTGGCCTTGGGTGTCCTACAAGTTTCCTCCGAAAATGCCAAGAGGAAACCTCCACTTTCTGGGGTGAAACGAGGAACACGAAGAGACCCATGGAGGTCGAGGCAGGGGCAGCGTTGAGCTTTGGTGAGTTATTGCTTTCTTTCAATTTGTCTTGATGCCTTCGAGAGGCTGGAGGTCATTTGGACTCACCTATGAGGAATCTCCGCTCCCTGCCCGAAGCCCCACCTCTGTGCTATGCGAGTGACTACAAGCAGGAAGCTGGCCCAGGAAGGCAGGCGTGAGGGGGCCCAGCTCCTGCGGGTGCTCCCTGGAGTGATGTCTGAGGTGACGGCCATCCAAGCTGGTGATCTTCATGGTGTGTGCTCAAGGTGTGGGTGACAGGCGTGTGTGTGTGGAGGGCAGCCCCCCTTCTGTGGATTTGCCTCTGCCATCTTTTTGAGTTATTTTCTAATTGATTGTAGCTTAGAAAGTAGCCATGTTTTCAAGTAGTGCCGGCACAAGAGCTGCCTGTGCATGAGGGACTTTTCTGCTGGAGCCAATCTGGGAGAGGAGGAATAAAAACGAGCACATCTCAGGTCTCGACGCATCTGTTAGCTCTGTACTCACAAAGCTGTGGCGATATGACTGCTGCTCAATTAAGATTTCTGGTGAAATGTTTTAAGCTTTTTCTCCAAGAGCTTCCAGCATCAAGTACAAAAGGATGATCCTGAAGGAAAGATGAAGCTGGTTTTAATGGCGTCTGTGAGCTGCTTTCCCTGCACACGAACAGAAGCTCTTACCTTACAAACAGAAAGGGAAAAAGGACCTTAAAAAACCATACACAGACTCTAGCAAAAGCCAAATTCATGTACATTTCACTCTGTCTAAAATGCAGTCCCGGAAACGCTCCACGGTCCTGTCCTGCCTCTGCACACAGGCAGGCAGCCTGGGGGGCTCCTGGGTGCTGCCAGGAGCCGTGTCCCATCTCCCCAGAGGGACCAGCCACGGCCGTGGTCACTGTGGCATCTTCCCAGAGCAACTGCGTCTCGCTGCCCAGGGAGGTGATTCCATTTGTGATCAGTGAGAGGGAGAGGGAATAAAGTGCTTCTCGTAAAAATGACCAAAATAAATACACACATTTAACGGCAGAAAAGAAAGTCTTGAAAGGGTTATTTCCAAAGAGTTTGTCTCCTCCGACCCGCGCTCCTTGGACTTCTGGAAAGACAGGATTTCCCCACACCAGTTGAGAGGCTCAGCTTGGCTGAGGCAGCTTTCCCACCCCTGGCTGCGTGTTCGGTCCCTGGTCTGTAAACCTGTGCCCAAGCTGCCCCAGACCCTGGAGCCCCGGGTTCCGCAGGCCGGGCTACATGGCCTTCATGCCGTTGGCCGTGGCACCCTCGGGCAGTGTGTCACCCGCGGCTGCGGCATCGTGGAGGCCCGAGTAGTCCTTAAGCTCGGCGTTGGTGAGCAGCAGTGGCTGCTCCCCCTTCTTGTGCGGCAGCAGCGGCTGGCGCGTGTAGTGCTCCCCGTTGGAAATGTTCTCAGGCAGGTTCTGGTCCCTGCTCTCGGGCAGCAGGAGGATGCAGATGATGCAGATGAGCGTGCAGCAGGCAAAGATGATGTGGTGCAGGAAGTAGCCTTTCTGGTTGTGCAGCTCGATGATGGGTGCCGTCAGCATGCCGAAGCCCGCGCTGGCCAGCACCAGCCCCAGCCCGCCACACCTGCAGGGGGAGGGAAGCACAGGGAGAGCTGCTGTGGGCTAGCGGGCCGGATCCCGGGAAAGCTCGGGGTGGACCAGGAAGCCACCTCTGCAGGGGCCCTGCTGCCCTGGGCACTGCCCAGTATACCCCGACCTCACACGTCCCATGTCACCAGCACCCTGGCTGTGTCTGTACAAGGCCACTCTACGGCAGTGACTGTTTTTCCTCATCAAATCAAAAGCTTTTGCTTAATTTATCTTTTTCTTTAATGTTTCCTATTTTTATTGTTTTTTCAGGGCTGGGGGACCATGAGAACTTTATTTTGAAAGGCAGCCTTATATAATACTACTGTAAATGGGAAGCCGATATTACTTGCCATAAGTAGTATACAAGGAAAAACAAAAGGGAATGAAATTATGCCATTTCCTGAAGGCCTGGGGGATTACCAAGGGTTAAAGAGGGAACTAAGGACATACCAGCACGAACAGAGACTTTGTCATAACTGGAGAGATCGCAAGATACTTTAAAAGAGTAGTTTCCTCACTGTGAGTTGATGGCCCACGTGTCTCCTCAAATTGCTCACACACCACCACTGGAAACGGTCCCATCTCTGAGGATTGTGCCTGAAGGGTCCCCCAAATGAAGCTGTGCACTGACAGAGAGGAACTCACTGCAGCTCTGAGCTCAGGACAACCAAAGTCCAGAAGGCCAGCCATTGATTTCCACTCCTTGCCTTGTGCGGGAGCAGCCAAGAGTCCCAGGGATTAGTAGATACGCAAAGCTTACAGAACCCCTATCCCTCAAACCTCTCCACTTTGACCTAAAAACACATTACTGGGACAAAGGTGTTCTGTGGCCCCTGAGAAAGCAGTGCTGTGCCAGGCTGCAGTGGGACCGTGGCGCTCAGGTGACAGGCCAGGCTACAGAGGGCTGCCTGGTCCCCAGTTCTGGGGCCTCATTGAAGGAGGCAGGCAGAGGTGGCCTTGTCTCAAGGAAGGGGGAGTGGAGTTGTGTGCCTCGCTCCACAGCAGCAGGCAGACTGGTCCTTTGGTTTGGGGAAGCTTTCTAATGGGGCTGCTCGTTAGGCACCCCCTTGAAGTGAAGAGGCCTTTATCCTTTGAACTGCTGAGGCTGAGTGGGCTGAAAGGGAGGTCCCTGCAACAGGTAGGAGGCAGGTAGATAACTCCAGCTCTTGACTAGTCTGTGGTTCTCTTGGTTGGCACTATAGGTAGCTCCTAACTCACCAAAAGAGTGTCCTACAAGGTCACAAGATAAAAGATCAAGATACAAAAGTCAGTTATATGTCTACATGCTAGCAACACCCAGAAATGAAGAAAATGCCATTCACAATAACATCCAATGAATAAAATGTTTAGAAATAAATAACAAAGGAATGCAAGACTTGTATGCTGAAAAAGATAAAACATTGCTGAGAGAAAATTAAAAAGATAAAAATAAATGGAATGACATTCCATGTTCATGAATTAGAAGACTAAATATTGTAAAGATGGTAATTTTTCCCAAATTGATCTATACATTCCACATAATCCCTATCAAAATTCCAGGTGACTTTTTTTTTCAGAAAACAGTGAGCCAATCCTAAAATTTATATGGAAATGCAAAAGACTCAGAGTAGTCAAAAACAATTTTGGAAAAGAACAAAGTTAGAAGGCTTGCCTTCCCAGTTTCAAAACTATAAAGCCATACTGCCTTAAGGCAGTGTGGTGTTGGTGTATATATCAATAGATCACTGGAACAGAACTGGGAGTTCAGAAACTAACCTTCACATTTATGGTCAACTGACCGTAGATGGAGGCAAATCCAGTAAGGGGGAAGGGATAGTTTTTTCAACAGGTGGTGCTGGGACAACAGGATATTCATGTGCAAAAGAATGATGTTGGACCCTTCACATCATGTAAAAAAATGAACTCAAAATGGATAATCTAAGTGCTTAACTTAGCTCAAACTATAACGCTTCTAGAAGAAAACAAGAGAAAAGCTTTTATGATCTTGGGTTAGGCAAAGATTTCTTACACATAACATCAAAAGTAGGATCCATAAAAGAAAAAGCTGATCAATTGTACTTCATTAGGATTAAAAACTCCTACCCTTCAAAAGATACATGTTTAAGAAAAGAAAAAGACCATGGACTGGGAGAAAATATTCGTGAAGCACATATCAGATAAAGGACTTGTAAGTGGAATATATAAAGAACTTTTTTTTTTTTTTTTTTTTTGAGTGTCTCACTGTCGCCCAGGCTGGAGTGCAGTGGCATGATCTCGGCTCACTGCATGCTCTGCCTCCCAGGTTCATGCCATTCTCCTGCCTCAGCCTCCTGAGTAGCTGGGACTATAGGCACGTGCCACCATGGCCAGCTAATTTTTTGTATTTTTAGTAGAGTCGGGGTTTCGCTGTGTTAGCCAGGGTGGTCTTGATCTCCTGACCTCGTGATCCACCCGCCTTGGCCTCCCAAAGTGTTGGGATTACAGGCGTGAGCCACCACGCTACTCTTAATAACTCAAAAAGAAGACAGATAATCCAGTAAAAAGATGGGCAGGCCAGACACAGTGGCTCATGCCCAAGGAGGCTTGGGCGAAGGTGACCTGGGCAGGGAGGATGGGAGTCCCAGAGTTCCCAGGTGGCCTTCATAAACCAGATATACACAGGTCTATGCTAATAACCCCAGGAAGATTCACAGATTTGGAGCCTTTTTCTCAGAATGCAATGGAAGAATGGTGATTGTGTGTGTGTGTGTGTGTGTGTGTGTTGGGGGCTTTTGTCCTGTAACAAAGTAAGAGAAGACACTTCTCTCTCCCTTCTCTCCCTCTAATGTAGAAATGACTGCCTCTCTCTAGGTTGCAGTCCACCCATCTGCATCCACCATGGGCACAGGGCTTGGGGGCACAAGGGCAGCCTTGCCAGGCTTGCAGCCCTAGGGGACAAAGACTCGCTGGATTCTTCCCTTTCCCAGCTCCTTCCTGTCCAGCCCATGACTAAGTCCTCAGGGCCTCCACTCCAGGCCGCCTGGGTCTGCGCTCCTCCCTGGCGCATCTTCTGCACCCCCTGGACTTTGTTTCCTCACCATTGCCAAACCGATTTTCCTAGAACACAGCGCTAATCATGTCACCTGGCTGCTCAGAGTCCTCCAATGGCTCCCTCCTGCCTGCAAGGTGATGCACAGGTCCTGGGGGCCCCACCTCTTCCTCCTGTCCTCTGCCTTTCAGTCCCAATACTCATGGCACCGGGGTCCCTCAGCTCTGTCTGGTGCTCGCTCTGTGAGGTTGGCCTACGCTGGCTCAGGCGAGCTCCCACAGGCTACCTGGGTAGGGCGCCGTCTGTGCACTCCTCGAGGGAGGAGATGCCTTCCGGTACAGGGTCTTCGTTAATGTTTATTCCATTAGATGACTGTCAAGACTGGGGCATCAGCCATTAGCCTCCAAGCCTTGAGTAAACCCACATACAAAGAGCCAGCCCAAAGTGAGCTACAGACCAGACTTTTGCTGCCACAAAGGTGCGAGTGCTGTGGCTGGGAGAAGGAGTTCTGGAGCCCATGAGCCTGGGCTAGAATCCTGGCCCCCGCCCACCAGCTTCACCTCCCGAAGCCTCGGTCTGTGTCTATAAAACAGGGATGAGAAAAGCTCCAACGTCCAAGTGCGGTGGAAGTTAAAGCATGAATGTGACTAGCATGGGGACAGGAAGATCCGTGGATTGATTGGTTCCAGGTGGCATCCACTGAGTGCCGGGGAGGGGCCACCCAAGTCTTTCAGGGTCTAGGGGGCAGCTGGGTGTAGGAGGAACCAGAGCTGGAGAGGTTGAAGAACTGGGAGGCGAACAGGATGAGCCTCTCCCATGGGCCTAAAGCCTCCAGGCATGACATGGAGTCCTAAAAGTTGGCAGAGGGGGCTCTGCCACTGGGACCCTTCTCCTCCACCCTGGCCTTTCTCGGTGAGGCACCAAGCTCTGCAAACACTGCCTCCTCAAGCTGCTTCACACCCGCCCACCCTCACCCTTCCAGGAACCTCTGCTCCTGCTCCCCAAGCCCTAGGAATCCTGCCTCACCTCCTCACGCCGCAGTGCACTTGCCAAACACGCGTCCCCTCTAGAGCCACTATGTGTGGGCTCCAGGCCACATCCTGGGAATCCCATCCCAGCCACCCTTCTGAGTCCAGACTGAGCAGGCTCTCTTGGGCACTTCCCCTGCATCCTCAGGACACTTGTGTAGCCCAAAGACACATTCGCGTTGCGTGTCTGTGTGTCTCTAATAGACACCAGATGTTTCCAGGGCAGGACCAGGCTCCACTCCGTGTGCTGTCCCCAGCACCTGCCCAGCCACTGAGACCTGGCTGGCACCTGGGCATCTACTCAGCGCTACAGTCGGATTTCTAGACTGGCCCCAGTAATTCCCACCCTTGTGCCTTGAGTGTGCGCTGGGCCTCAAGGTACAAGGTACAAATAACGTACTTTTTAGCAATCAAATTTACAGCCAGGATAGTGAGATGTTCCTTCCACAACAAGGTTCCAAAAGGCAGATTCTAGCAGACTCTTGCTAGCTTTGACGAAGCGAGCTGCCTTGTGACTGTGGTCCCTATGGCCAACGGCCAGCGAGGAGCTGAGGCTGCCAGCCCCACAGCCCGTGAGGAAACAGCCTACCAGTGCCTGACTTGGTTTAGTGGTGGACCCTACCCACTGATGGTAGCCTCTGAGAGACCTGGAGCAGAGGACCCAGCCAGGCCGTGCCCAGACTCTGGAGCCATGGAAACCACGAGATAGTAGATGCATGCTACTTCAGGCCCCTATGTTTTGGAGCGATTGGTTATGCAGCAATAGAAAACCAAGATACTCGGTGAGTGACAGATTCCCCTGCCTTAGCCACGGAGGGAGACTGACAGCCACCTCTCATGCAGGCTGTGACAGGCATCAGCACTTCATATTAGAAAGCGCTTCCCAGGGAGAGGCTGAAAGAGTTGCAGGAATAGCCACACCACTGTGCTTCTGGGCCTGAAGGGGATATGGATGAGGAAGAGCAAGAATTTGGGGGATGTCTCCCAGATACTCACACACTTCCCAGGCTGAGGGTCCCAGACCACCGTTCAAAGACACTCTGCATCTTTCTGTCACTATTTGTTCATGTGCCTGTCACCTTACTAGTCTCTGAGCCCTTCAAGGGCAAGAATTATTCTCTAGGACATTCAACAGGCACGTGCTATTTGTGCTTAATAAATACTGGATGCTTGCGGATCACACGGGCTTCCTGGATAGGAAGGTCAGCTCACCCAGGTGAATGGGACAGGTTAAATAGAGACGACCATGGAAATGAGCAATAAGACCAAATCCTTCTGTAAGATGAAGACTGAACACCTAAAATAGCCAATTAAGTCTTTCTGGTAGACCTGGCTCTTTCAGGAAGCCACAGGGCATATCAGATGCTAGGGATAATGGACATGATTTTAATAGGGACAGCATTTTCTCGGAAACCTCCCAGGTTTCTGCCTGACCTTCCCGGCACTAAATGTGGACGGCACTGACAAGCAGCGAGAGGACTCCCCTTACTCACACGGGAGTCACATACAGGAGGGCAGAGTACAGACCCCCAGGAGGGGTGGGCACAGGGCCACTGTTAAAGGGTAAACTGCATGGAACAAAAGCCTTGCATTGTGCCTGGTGAACTACATCATACTGATCTATCTTGTTAACTGTGCCAACTAAAATGAAATGAAATATATTTAATTTGCAGATCATTAGAAAAATGTCTATGTATATGTATATACATAATATGCAACAAATGTACACATGCATATATAATATGGAATATATCTTTATTTTTTTCTGTGGGAGCAATTCTCTGGTTTTCTATCAAAGATTCCTTGATATGGCCAGGCATGGTGGCTCATGTGCCTGTAATCCCAGCACTTTGGGAGGCCAAGATGGGCAGATCACGAGGTCAGGAGATCGAGACCATTGTGGCCAACATGTTGAAACCCCGTCTCTACTAAAAATACAAAAATTAGCTGGGTGTGGTGGCACGTGCATGTAATCCCAGCTGCTTGGGAGGCTGAGGCAGGAGAATCACTTGAACCAGGGAGTTGGAGGTTGCAGTGAACCGAGATCACGCCACTGCACTCCAGCCTGGCAACAGAGCAAGACTCCGTCTCAAAAAAAAAAAAAAAAAATTCCTTGACATCATTCAGTATGATTAGGAAAAATTTTGGCAGAAGTTGGTATGCCATTTTTGGTTTTGTTTTTTTTTTCTCTCTTGAAATCTCAGATTAGAGAAAGAGATTGTTACATCTTTGGTTTTAAGGTGTTGGGTTCCTTTCCTGCCCCTGAAATGTGGGCTCTGCCAGTGCCTTTTCTGCTTTTCTCTGGGTTGTCACTAGAGGGCAGCATACGCCCGTGTTTAGAAGTCAGAGCTGCTTGATTTACGGACAGAGAACCGAGGGCACACACTGCCTCCTTGTGCTTTAGGAGCACAAAATTGTAATACCCACGGGATATCTTTATTTTACTAGCAATAGGATCTCAATAAGGTAGGAAAACTGATATGCAGGCCGACTTCTTACTAGAAATGGCAAACTTCATTGAATTAAGGATTCCAGAATCAAATTGCTGTTAGCCATGTGAACGTTACCATCTCACACTGAAACACCGGAGGCGAGACTCCCATTCTAGCTCCTCTCTTATATTACTTAATGTGACTTGACTAAATTTCTGTGAAGTCGAGGATAAGCAAATATTTGTACCATTTTTTATAGAAATAAATACAACTGCTGAAGATGCCCAGCGAAGAAGAAGAATATGAACTGTCCTGTGCTGAGCCCAGGCCCTTTGCACATGGTCTCCATTCTCCACCCCCGCCTAACAAGGTGCCTGTAGTCAGTTTTGTTTTAAGACAAGGACACTAAAGCCGGCCGAGGGCCCTGCCCAAGGCCACACAGGGAGGCGGCTTCAGGATCATGGGCAGCTCCGTCTGGCTCCTTCCCAGGCTCCGGGCCATATCCTCAGCACCGTCCCCTCATCCTGCCCCGCTCCTCAGCACTCGCACGCCACAGGCGCTGCCGGCATGGGATGCATGCTGGCTTCCTGTCTGCTACTCACTACTTGTTTTCAGATGTCAGACATTTTTAAGGCACAACTTTTTTTTTTTTTTTGAGACGGAGTCTCGCTCTGTCGCCCAGGCTGGAGTGCAGTGGCGCGATCTTGGCTCACTGCAAGCTCTGCCTCCTGGGTTCACGCCATTCTCCTGCCTCAGCCTCCTGAGTAGCTGGGACTACAGGCACCCGCCACCACGCCCAGCTAATTTTTTCTGTATTTTTAGTAGAGACGGGGTTTCACCATGTTAGCCAGGATCGTCTCGATCTCCTGACCTCGTGATCTGCCCGCCTCAGCCTCCCAAAGTGCTGGGATTACAGGCGTGAGCCACCGTGCCCGGCCTTTAAGATACAACTTTTTAAATAAGTTGAACAGACTCTGATACTCCCTTAACCCCAGGTCATCCTGGCCCTCAGTGCCTATTCTTGAGGCAGCATTAGAGCGGAAGACAGATGTCAGGGAGTCGTCAGTCAGGGAGGGTCTCAGGGAGGCCCGTCCGACTTATGACCTAGAAAGGTCTGCCGGAGTGGGCAGGGCAGGAGAAAACAGGCGGGTGTCATGATCACCAGCGCCTGCCTCCTCTCTCACCTCGACCCCTCCGTGAGGGCAAAGGAAGCCTCGGAGCCCACCTGGAGCATCCAGATGGACAGTGGATAGAAAAGATCCGCCCCAGCACAGCCAGCAGCTGCTTCCAGATCCGCCCAGGACCCTTCTGCCCACGTCAAGCTGGGAGATGGGCACAGTCAGATAGACTTGCAAAGTCACCCAACTCCCAATGTCTTACAGATGAATCAGAGCTGTGCACTGGCTGATGAGAACCACCACCTGGCCTGGGCCTGAGCGGGTAGCTGGTTCTGTCAACGTGAGGTCTGAACAGAATCTCATGAAACAATATTTAGTTAACTTGGCCTCTATCATCCTTGGGGCAATAGATTTCTGCAGGCCTTTGTTGCTTTTTGTGGTGGAACAAGTATGAAAAGTATAAAAGCATTTTTTGAACTTTTTGCAGAAAATTTCATATCCTCATATTTGCTTCCAGGCAGTCCATCCTGGCCCCTTACCCTTTGCTGCCAGAAGGCTTGTCTGTAATAGTGTCACAGGGAAAGGCTAGTTCTGTGCTAAGAAAGATGGAGCTCATGGGCCCCAGGCTGCCCATCGTGGCTTATCTTGGATTTCTCTTTGTGAAGTGGGGGGATGGTAGGGGAGTCTACTTCCATCCTAGGGCCTCCATGGGAATTGTTCCTCAGTCATTTGCAAGAAAGAGCTGTGGCCTCCCGATGGCGCGGGTGAAAAGGGCTCCCAGCGAGAAGAGGGATTTGTCAGGAACGCTAGACATTCTCCCAGCCTGGCCCAGGGACCCCCTTTGGACTAAATTTCCTTTCATCCTCTGCAGGCACAAAAGCATCACCAAGGGTCACATATTTTTTCCAGTTTGTCATCTTGGCAAGCTGAATCTGAGAACATGTTTGTTGAATTTCTATCCTCAAATCTTTCCAGGTTTGCATCAAAGAGGAAAAGCTTACAGCATTTCCTTCCATCTAGCTTGCTAAGCCAAATCTAACAGAGAATAATGATCCCTACCAACTGCCAGAGTTAAGGGGTACCCGCTAGCCACCCCCTCCCCCAGCAAAATATGCATAATCATGCAAAGGCTGCAGGAGGCCAGCTGGAAACCCAGAAGGTCTGACTGGATTCTGGTCTATTGAAAGACTTGGCTTTGCTGTTTTGTTTGATAAAGGAGATAAATTTCACTTTTCGTCCTTTAGACAGGGAGTGAGCCTGCGGTCGGCCTGAGGTATTCTGCAACTGCAAGCACTAAATAAGCTCCTGACTCATCTCTCCCGTGGCTTATGCAGAAGGTAGGGACAGGATGAGTTCCTTGTGCTTAACCATACAATACCTTGGCATTTCTGTCCAGGTGCCCAGCAGCTGTCAGGCTGGGCCTGTAGGATACGATCCAAGAGAATGAATCAAAAAGTGTGGACGTGAAGATGCTGTTGTTAGCATGGCTACTGGAAATGTGGAAAGTAAGAAAGTCCACGGACCTGCCTACTTGCTCCCAAAGCCTTCCCCAGCTTAGCCTCCACATAGTCTGCCTTGGACTGGAGTGGCCGCTACTGGATTTTCCCAAGGGTGTCATTATGCGGACACCTGGGTTTTGACTCACGGCTGAACTACTGCCATTACTCTCAAGTTGTTTTATGAAGGCACGTGCACGAGAAATGCTAATGATACTCCTTTAAGAAGTTCAGTGTGGTATAACTCAAGATAAGCTCCTCAGTAAGTCACAAACAGTGTAGGAAAATGACTGCAGCTGAGTGATGCCCTTGTAGTGGAGGCGTGCCTGTTTATTAACCTATAAGCATGGCAACAGTAAATGGCGTGTAGCACCCACGAACCACGACCCAGGGGCAGAGACGGCACCAGGAAGGGGTCAGCCTCACTTTCCGAACTAAAACAAAAGTGGCTGAGCACAAGTTAGTCACACCTTTTAGGGAGGTATGAAATGGCCGCAGACTCCACGAGGGCGGGACTGTGCTGCTGTGTTTTCTGGGCCTAGTGTCTGGCGCGCAGTGGGCTCTCCAGCCATGTTTCTTACATGAGTCAGTGATCTCACTCGCTGTGGGCTCTCTGGATTCATGACATCAACTTCTCAGGTCAGTATGAAATAAGGCTCTTTTGGCCTGACACGGTGGCTCACGCCTGTAATCCTAGCACTTTGGGAGGCCAAGGTTGGGGGATCACCTGAGGTCAGGAGTTCGAGACCAGCCTGGCCAACCTGGTGAAACCACGTGTCTACTAAAAATGCAAAAATTAGCCGGGTGTGGTGGTGCACACCTATAATCCCAGCTACTCTGGAGGCTGAGGCAGGAGAATCACCTGAACCTGGAAGGCAGAGGTTGCAGTGAGCCAAGATCATGCCACTGTGCTCCAGGCTGGGCAATAAGAGTGAAACTCCATCTCGGAGAGGGGCCGGGGGTAGGCTCTTTCTACTTTGTAAAACATTTTGCAGTAGCTGTGCCGTGAGGTCTCTTAGCAGAGTTGGCGGCACAGGTTCTGGTGGAAGTGCGGCATAAGTGATCTGCTGAACTCCCCCCTTGCCAGACGCTCAGACACTGACATATTTCCTGGGCGCAGAGTAGCTCCCTGTTCCCCCTTCTCCTGCTGCTGCCTGGACAGGACCCCAGGGCCAGGTTCTCAGTGCCTCTCGGGCGCCTCGGGGTTGGGTACAACAGCCACCTCGGCTAGGAACCACGAAGCTGATGTGTCCAGAGCCAGAGACAGAGCAGACGCTGGTTAATCCCACACCAGCCTGGAGCCAGGGACTCGTCTTTGATTTCCGAGAAGCCGGCGTCCCCTGGGGTGTCTCCCATGACGCACCTTATCACTGTCGGGGTGATCTCCGCACAGAAGAACACGCTGAGGCTCCCCACCGCATGGGAGGCGAACATGCCCACGATGGAAAACGCGATGGAAAATTTGTCCTTGACGCTGTCACTCATCCCTGGGGGAAGGTCAGAAGAAGGTGGTTAGGGAAGAGAGGAAGCCAGGCCAGGGTGGGAGGGAAGCCTGGGGCTGCACAGCACAGCTCCTTCCCAGTGTCCAGCTTGCAGCATGGATGGGTATGCAATTCCCTCTGGGGACCAAGCAGCACCTCAAGGACTAGAAGCCCAGAGCCCCTGCAGTGGGTTTTGTGGGGCTTCTATGAGTCCCTGTGCGTCAAGCATGCTGGAGCTCATGGTGGCCTCTATTGGAATTCCTCAGCCGGGAGCCATGCCTGGTGGGAGGGGAGGGCAGGCTGGCATGTCCCTGGTGCCACAGCGACATCCCTCTGCCCTGGCCTACATTTGCTCCAGTCAGGTCTGATGTGCCCAACGTGTGGGACAGAGTAGCTGAGTCAGGGTTGATTTAAGGAAACAAAAACTCAACCCACAGAATTTATGGGCCCAGAAGGCAAGTGTTCAACCCATCAAAGCCCTCGTAAATGGCACCGGAGACCGACCTCGCGCCAGGACAGGGTCTGGCACAGTGCAGGGGCATGCTGTCAGGACCATACAGCTGGGGCTCAGCTCAGCTTCCCCAAGGCTGCATAGAGGGCAAGCACTCTCCAGGGACACGGGCGAGGGCTGGGGCAGGCCAGGCGGGTGCAGCAGCAGCTTCGAGGTGCAGGGTGGCACTGTGCTGTGCCCATGGCTGCAGGGCAGCAAGCTTACATGAGTCAGAGGGGGCAGCGGCTTCCCCTGGCAGCACAGACAGCCGGGCCCCAGCACTCCTGGGCTTTCTCCCCCCACCCAGACAACTGTCCCTAAGACAAAGCATGTTGGCGCCGGGCTAGGGCCTGTGCTGAGCCTGGTGCCAGGGGAAGGGGCGGGGGTATGCGTGCCAAGCAGCACACAAACAGGGAAGCACCAGTCGCTCTTTCTAGAGGCAAGAGGGAGAATACAAATGTATCCGTATAGTGTCCAACCTACGGCCAACTTCAGCTGCAGTTCTTGGAGGGCAAGGGGGAGAAAGAGAAAATGGAAACCACAGGTCCGTGAGTCTTCGAGAAAACACCCATTTAGACGTAATACGAGACGAGGAAGCACAGCCCACGCGCTTGGGACTCACCTGAGTCTGGGTGCTGGCTGTACTTTCCAATCACTGGACCCGCAGACATGATCGCACCCACACGGACAAGGGCCGAGCAAGCGAGAAGAGAGGAGAGAGCACATTAGGTGTGGAGTTAGCCTAGGGTGTTCCCATGCGACTTGGTTCAAGCAAACTCCCTTCCGTGTCTGGGATGGTGCTGGTCGCCGGGGCAGTGGAATTCATACTGCACTAAACAAAGATCTTTTTGTTAGGAAGACAGGAGTGAGACCCTGCTGCCCTCAGAGCCTGAGGAGAAAATGGAACCTTCACAGTGAGACCCCAGCAGGTGCAAAGGGTGAGCTTCCTTGCATATAAAGTCACCCACAGGTCACTGCGGCCTGCATTCAAGCAGCGTCAAGTGCTGTGGGGTGCCCCTGCCAGCCCCAGCTCTGCTCCTCACGGCTGCCTGGTGTTCGCCTGGGGCTCCTGTGCATTCCTGCTCAGGGCCAAAAGGGCATCGCAACACCCGGGGGCTGAGGCACCCTGCCACTTCCGTCCCAACTGTGTGAGCAAGGCAGAGACTCCCTGGAAGGGCAGCTGGGGAACGGGGATGGAGGGAGACAGGCGCCACGTGTGCGTTCCATTAGCTAAGCCTAACAGCAGTCTCCCAGCAAGGTATAGATTGCATAAGAACTGTCCAAGTTAGAAAGCTGCTCCTGAGTTTGAAGTGAGCCATCTCTAATCTAGGCTGCACGACAAGGCCGCTCTGATCTGGGTGCGGTGGACAGCCCTGGCGTCTAGTTCTGAGAGCCCGGGTTCATTTTCCTTGTAAAGGCAGGGGAGCTCTGTGGGGTCGATGTTCCCACAGTGTCCTGAGCCTGTCCCAGGAGGACGGTGCCAGGGTGGGAGAAGAGGCTCATCAGTCCTGCCTGTTCATGTCGCGCTCGGGGCCGGCCACGGAGATGCTGTGGTGGTTTGTCCATACACGGGAATGGGTATTTGTTGGTGAGGAGCTATACAGAGCTTGCTGGAAGGGCCAGATGGACTCTCTGGCTTTGCCTTAGATTATTTTTTTTTGAGATGGAGTCTTGCTCTGTCACCCAGGCTGGAGTGCAGTGCTGCGATCTCAGCTTACTGCAACCTCTGCCTCCCAAGTTCAAGTGATTCTTCTGCCTCAGCCTCCTGAGTAGCTGGGACTACAGGCGTGCACCACCAAGCCCAGCTAATTATTTTTTGTATATTTAGTAGAGATGGGGTTTCACTATATTGGTCAGGCTGGTTTGAACTCCTGACCTCATGATCCGACCGCCTCAGTCTCCCAAAGTGCTGGGATTACAGGCGTGAGCCACTGCACCCGGCCAGATTATTTTTAACCTTTACTGAGAGATTCTTTGGTCCAAAGAGAAGCTGATGAACTCGGGAACATCTGCTGAAAAGCAGGGCCCTAATGCAAGGGTGACAAAACAGATTTATTTCCCCCTTAATGTCACTCGAAAGAAAATCCTTTGTTCTTCTTCGTCATGTGATGAATCACACAGAAGCAGTCTACCTATTAGCAAAGACCGGGCCACCAGGACTCGGAAGGAATCATGGTGCAGCCCGGGCCGGGACAGGGGGAGGCGGGAAGGCCCAGTGCCCTCTAAGGCGGGCTCCACAGATGCTCTCAACTGAAGCTCTGTTCTCCCCAAAGCAGCTCCTTCCAGCAGTAGATTTTAGAGTGGCCAACGGAGTCTTACGCAGCCCTTTCAAATGCCCTTGGGGATCTGCCAGCTTCCCTCCCTGCACCCAGCCCACCTCCCCGGCCCACTCACGGTTGAGGAGGCCGAGCTGCAGGAGCGAGGCCAGGGCGGTGAGGATCATGAAGAGCAGCAGCCCTCCCCTGCGCCCGAGGAACCGGACCACCACGCACATGGCCAGGCAGGACACCAGCGCGATGCTGGCCGTGGTATAGTAGTCAGCGTAGAAGTTCTCCAGGAGCGGCACCTTCACCTCGTGGCCCATCATGCTCCTGGCAAAGCAGTGGTGGATCCCGTACCCCGTCAGCCTGTGGAGACATACCGAGCGGCAGTGGGTGGGCTGCCCCCACGCCAGGGGCTGCGCCGCCTCCTGGGAGTTCGTGCTGTCAGGTGACCAGGAGATGAAGAAGCAACTCAATGTGTCATAGAAAAGCGCATCATGACTGAACCACGAGCAGATTACAGAGCAAATGCAAAAGAGGAGACGTGGGAGAAATATGGAATGCTTCTCCTGATGGAGGTCCAGGCTCATGCCCCTCTACCATGGCTTTAATAGACAGGTGTGAGCACAAGAGCGGTGAGTCCTTTTGTTAAAACACGCGCTTTCCTGGGAATCCTCCAAGACAAAGCGCTTTCCCGGTACTGACTCATTTAACCCAGGGCCGCACTCCAACAGCCACTGCACACCCACTTCACAGGGGCAGGGGGGCAGAGCAGCTCGCACGAGGCTCTCGGCAGGTAAGCGGCAACTCAGAGACGCAGCTTTTCTGGGCACTTAGGGTTCTGGAAGGGTGGAGATCTACCCATACCAGCCTCAACTCCACCCACACAGCTTGGAGGAGTCGGGCA
This sequence comes from Gorilla gorilla gorilla, assembly GCF_029281585.2. Classification (NCBI taxonomy): domain Eukaryota; kingdom Metazoa; phylum Chordata; class Mammalia; order Primates; family Hominidae; genus Gorilla; species Gorilla gorilla. Next base: position 20,907,677 of record NC_073229.2, read on the forward strand.
GAAGCCAGGCCAATGGAAGACATACATGGTCCTCAGGAAACTTTTTTTTTTTTTTTTTTTTTTGAGTAGAGCCATGCTCTGCTACCCAAGCTGGAGTGCAGTGGCAAGATCTCAGCTCACTGCAACCTCCCCCTCCCTGGTTTAAGTGATTCTCCTGCTTCAGCCTCCCAAGTAGCTGGGATTACAGGCACCTGCCACCATGCCCAGCTAATTTTTGTATTTTTTGGTAGAGACAGGGTTTCACCATGTTGGACAGGCTGGCCTCGAACTCCTGATCTCAAGTGATCCGCCTGCCTTGGCTTCCCAAAGTGTTGGGATTACAGGTGTGAGCCACCGCACCCGGCCTCCATTTTGATGCTTAATTTATCCCTGTTTCCCCTCCACTGCCCTGGGTCAAGCTTCTTTACTACCCCACACGAGCATATCAACCTGCTGGAAAAACATGTCTGCCCTGAAAACAGGAACAAAGGCATGGCCGCACCCTCCCATGGAGGCTGCTGATGGCCATCCATGGGGTGCCTCAGGGCTCTCAGGAACCTCTGGGGTGTGCCTGTGTGTGATGCACCCGTGGTGCCTCGAGGGACCCTTGTTATGTCTGCTCTTGGCAACCATCCCAGAGCCAAAAACTGCCCCCTTCTCTCCCCAAACACCCTTTCGTGCTTCAGGGAAATCTAAGTCCTTCTCATCTAACCTTAAGAATGCATCAAGGTCAACTGTAACAGACCCCATCCCTGCCCCATAGGGGGAACCCACCCCTTGCCAGGTGAATGCCTTTCCTCTTGGGAAATAGGCCCCAGCCCCCACGCAATGGCTTTATAATCCAGCAACTGATTTGGTTCAGTTAGCCTCCAGAGTTCCTCTTCTGGCCTGCTGAGATAGCAGGGCAATCTCCTACCTTCTTGCTCTGGTAGAAATGAAGTCTCCCCTGACCACAACAGGTCATCTGAAGATAACAGAGCCAGAGAGCTCGGTTCCCCGTCTCCACAAAAAGAATCATTAAAATGGAAACTCACCATCTTGTCTATGTCAAATTTCATGTTTTTTTCCAACATAAAATTTGGAGAAGCCGTTCAACTCCTAACAGTGCCACCAGCTCACGCAGCATCTACCTGAACCAGGCAGCAGCAGAGTGGCCAAGGCTGGGGCCCTGGGCTTGGCCTGATGTGGCCGTGGCTGGTCCCTGGCCTTGGTCTCTCTCCTGAGCTCAGGATGACGCTCTACTGTTGTTTGGGCAGTAGAGCCTCTTGTATTCCTCACAAATCAATTTCAACCCAGAACCCCAATATGGAGAACTGATGAAGTAGAGTTGCTTTGACAGAAAAAGCCATGGGGGATGCTTGGCCCCTCGCCCTCACCCTGGGCCTGTCTTTACCTGGTGGCAGCTCGAGACCTTTCACAAATGAGTGCAACACCCCAGGTGACCTCTAACCCAAATGAGTCAAATCCCTTCCCTCCGCCACCTTGGTGACCTCTGACCCTGAACAAGGGACCGCCTTGCACAGTCAGGGCCACTGAGCTCAAGACAGGAGTGACCTTCTAGGTACACACCAAGTCTAGGGACTGGGCTGCAAAGAACCTGCGTGAGTGATGGCCCCCAGCCCCTGCAGGACCCAGCAGGCGGGGTGACCTGGGCCGGTGAGGGCCCTGGGAGGAGGTCTGCGCTCACTGGCCTGGCTCAGGCCCACCTGCCTCCACCCGCAGCTGTCCTGGGGCCTTTGGCCAGGCTGGCTGCAGGTTCAGGAAGGGCGGGGCCGGCTACAGGCAGGGGCCAAGGCCTCATGGGTCTCAAATCCCGTCCTGAGACGGGGCCCAGAATTTCCAGCCTTGTAGCATCCCCAACTGTGCCCGAGGAGGTGCGTCCATGTGCATCTTGGTTCCCTGGACCTCACGGGCACATGGTGGGGAGGCCCTGCTCACAGGATTTACACGCCTGGCCTGGGGGGCACCGGCTGCTTGAGGCTTCCGGGAGGGGGAGGTCAATATCTTCTAGCCCGTGTCACTCTTCACACACACACCCTTAGGATCCCAAGTTCAGCGGGGTGGGGAGCAGGGCCCTGGGCTTCACCACCGCCCACCTTCTTCCCTGGCCCCCTCCCACCCAGCTGGCACTTGTCCTCTGTGACTCACGAGTTCACACACAGGACCACAATGTTCTTCCACAGGTTCCGTGTCCCCACCACCTTCACGATGCAGACCTTCTTGGGCCTCCGGGAAAGCTCTTTCTCCAGCTCTGCAAAAAAACAGACCCTGTGAGCCCTGGGCAGGCCACCCACAGAGGACAGGACAGCAGCTGCAGTCACAGCCCTGGTTCCCCAGTTCGGGTACCACAGAAGGAAGAGAAAAGCTTTTTTTTTTTTTTTTTTGCCAGTGGATAGGGTCTAGGTTTCCAGGATAGAAAGGCACTCATAAGACCCCAGCTTTGCAGTTCAGGTTTCCCTCGGGTGCCTGAGAGGGCACCAAGGTGCACCGTCAGCAGAAGTTTCCATCACAAACCCTTGTTTTGGAACCAGTCAGAGTGCACACAAATAAACGGTCTCGACTCAGTTCACTTTTGTCTGAGTACAGAGCTCAGCGATGATATTCTAGGTTACTGAGGCACTCATTAGGCCCTGGGCAAATCTAAACATGCAGTTCTTTTCCGTACGCTCTGCATCTGCCTGTGTCACCCCCGGCTCGGAGACTGGGAAGGCCACATGCAGATATGCTGCTTAGCCTTGTGGGGTGGAACTATGGCTGTAGCTACTTCTGCTGAAACTGCCCTTAGGACATCATATGCATCTTTGAAAGCCAAATACATAAGTGAACACATCTGCGTGTATGTGTATACACCATACATGCACACATTCATACGCATGCATATATGTGTGCATGTTTTAGTTAACAGAAGTCCTTGGGAGCTGGACAATATTTTGGCTCCAAGGGATGTGAGCAACTATAAAGTCATGAGACTGAGTTTCTTGTGCGGCTCCAGCGGCTCTGAAAGCCCCTCTGAAGGGAGTCCACCAGCGCACAGTGTTACATTCATCAGGCCAAGGGGTCTGCAGAGGTGCTGGTGTTGATCTGGCAATTTACAGGGAAGATTCAGAATGGCGGGGGTGCTGGCCTCCAGGAGCTGTCTGCTTGCACGTCTGGGAGCAGGAATGCCACCTCAGCCTTCTGTTGCCTCTCTGCCTTCCTAGCCTGGCATGTCTTCATGGAGTAATCCCCTACTCGGGAGCTAAAAAAGAAAAGGGAGACTTCCCGAAGCGGAGGGGAACCAGGACTCTTCAAGACTGTCAAGGTCACCAGAAACAAGAAAGACTGAGCAGCTGTCAGACCAGGAGACTAGGGAGAGGGGAGGACAAGACGCAGTCCTGGGCGGCATCCCAGGCGGGAGGAGTCATCATGGAAAGCACGATGATGGGAGGCACCAAATAAAGGCTGGGGTTTGGTGAATGATAGTGTTCCAATGTCACTCTCTTAGTTTTGACAACAGTATCACGACAGTATCAGACATTCGCAATCTGGGAAGTCGAGTGCTGGGAGGTGTGTCGTTGCCTCTAGAGGGACCCTTCTGCTCCCTCGGGGGCTCTCTCTCCAGGACCCCGGCCCTGTGCTTCCGAGGGCCACTCTGAACCCTGGATGGCTCAAGTGCAACCCTCCTCTTCCACCTCCTTCCTGCCATCCAGCGGTAGGAGGGTCACAAAGCTCTTTCATTATAGTTTGAAGAAAAAATGTGTTGCTAAACTGTAGGGATTTGAATAAAACAATGTTTTTATTCAAACATTGTTTTTGAACTCAGTGTCACCAGCCAGGGCACAGAAGGGAGAAGGAGAAACCTTTCACTTGTCTGAGGGATCTCATGTCTACTGAGTTTCCAGAACTTTCTCCCTTGCCATACTTGGGTGCAAAGATTGAGGTCTGTGTGTAAGCCCACAGGACTGGCATTTCAGCTGCTGGTCCATGGACCCTTTCAGCTCCCAAGGTCCATTATTTTTCCTCAGCAAAAATGGGCTACTTTGACTACAGGCACAGTTTCTCTATGGTTAAAATAACTAATTTTGTAAAGAGCTTGAAAATATCATGGTTAACAGAAAACCTTGGATCCAATGATCTGAATATCTTTGCTATTATAGAACTCATCAGAAACCAACTGTATTAGCTACGTTTTCTCACCATGGAAGACTTCCGAGAAGAAAATTTCAATGTCCATTAGCAAGTCCATATAAGTTTAAAGTTTTAAAAAGTATATACCCCAAACTGAACTCCTGATATGTTATTGTTTACGAAGTATGATGTTAAAGAAGCAATAACAACTGCATTATGACCTGAGCTTTTTAAATAAAATTAAACCTAGAACTCAGTCTAAAAAATTGACTGTAGTCTGCAGAGGTAACTGAATTCTTCTAAGTGGAATTAGATTAACCTTTCCAGGGCTATTGATATGTTTTCAGGAAGCACATGAAGCGCTTCCTCCCATGCCTGGCAGAGTTACTGTCGAATGACTTTGTGCTTATCTTACTACCAGTTACTCACATCACCAGCCTGTCAACAACAGCATGAAGCTTCCGCAGCATTACGTCTGTTCTTCTGGGCCTCAAATCCTCGAGTGCTTCCGGAGGCCGTGCCGAGTTCTCCCATCCGGCCCTCAAGGCAGCACTCTATGTTATAGGACACTTCAGATGGTTCTAACACCCTCAATGGTAGCTGAATCCAAGAGGCCTTTTTGTCTGTCCAGGTATCAGATGGACATCTAGAGACTTCTCTAAACTCCTCACACATGGAAATGAATGGGCAACAGGGAGCCCGTCCAGGTTGTGGGACACTGGCATCTAGGATTTGCTGCGGCGAGCACCCGGCTCCCATGCTCTCCTCGAGACAGAGGAGGAGGAGGACACATCAGCCTGCTTGACTTAGAGCCATCAGAAAATGTTCCAACCAAAACCCACGTCGAGCCGACTGAATTTTGATGAGCCGGGTATGTCCAAGGCCATCCTGCAGCCCCTGTGCCTCCACATTTTCGCGGATCCCCGTGTGGTCGGGGCTGAGGTCTGGGCGCTGTGAGGGGCCTGATGAGCCCAGGCAGGAACCCAGCTTCTGCACTTCCGGCTGGCTCCTTGGAAAAGCTACGCTGTCCTTGCTCTGAGCCCAGCTGCTCGTCTGTGAAGTAGGAAGAAGCGCTGCCTTGAGGGCCGGATGGGAGAACTCGGCGCGGCCTCTGGGAGCACTCGGGGAGCACGTGTCTTCCCGCCCCGTGCTCAGTGAGCCCAACATCTCCCAGCTTCTCTTCACCAACAGAGGGAGGGAAAGGAGGCCCTGATGACCCTGCTGACCCGCTGGGAGGAGGGCACGGCCTCTCCACATTTGGCCATCTGGTGTGAGAGGTAAACCAGGCCTCCGAGGACAGCAGAGGACGCAGTGGCCGCTCGCCCAAGACCAGGCTCAGGAGGAGCAGGGAAAACACACGCAGAGGAGAATTGGAATTGGCTTGCGTGGGGGTGTGAGATAAACCGGCTTTGTTGTCATCCTAGTGGACGACGCTAGTGCGTTAGGGGTGAAATTGGAAAAACATCAGTTATAGAGACGGAAAGCAAGAAAAGAAAAAGGAGGAGGACAAGGAGCAGGAGGAGGAGAAAGAGAATGAAAGGGAAGAAGGGATGCTGCCATCTCTGCCACAAGAGTCCTTAAAAAAGCACACCAAACGCTCCAAGGAGGCAGCCCTGAGCCCCACACCCGCATTGGGAAGTAGAAGAAGCACCTGCTGCCTCTTCCACACAGCCCCTCACCCCTCCGGGACCGATTTAGAATGGGGCCACTCGGCCACTTGAATACATGTGCTTGAAAGCAAGTGGAAGATAAGCGTCCACAGGAATCTTATCACGAAGTCACCTCAGACAGCACAATCTTCAATGTCTAGCCAAGCTTTCAACAACTGACCGGGCACTGCCGACCTCTGTCATCTCTGTCCTCGTCTGCCCAGACACAGGCTCCACCTAACCCGAGCCCTCTGAGTGAGCCGTGGCGGTCGCCTGCGGAGCGAGGGCCCTGTGCAGCCTGCCTGGGGTCATACCTTGCTTTCATCACTTATAGGTGGTGTGACTTGGGCAAGGTACCTAGCGTGGAACGTGGAGGTGGCCTGACACATCCACCCTCTCGTCATCTTAGGATCTGAACAGATTGTTAAGGCAGAGTGAGGCAGGCCAGGACAAAACCCAAGCTCTGTCATTGCTAAGGGTAGTAGGGAGCCCCACATGGGGCTAAGATGGGGGCGCTCGGATCACACAGACTCAGCCGTGCATCCTGGCAATGCTGGGCAGGTTGGCTTCTCCGGGGTGAGGTGTGGGGCTGCCCGGAGAGGACTGATGCTGAGGACGGAGGATGCCTGCGCCCTGCACGTGGCTCCCCACAAGGAAGAAGACAGGAGTGCATTTGCCGTCCTTCCCCTGGGGCTAGCCTGACACTGAGAGGGATCATGGAGTTACTGCTCCCCAAGTGCTCAGCCTCTTTGGGCCCGTTCTGTTCCTGTAAAGTAGGGAGAATGGCTCCTCTCCCTCATGAAGCTCAGATGCAGATGAGATACACAGGAAGCGCTTCCTCCGATGCCTGGCAGTCACTGTCCAGTGACTTTTTGCTTATCTTACTACCATTTGGGCATTCGACATTCTACATTGAGTTACATTATTACCATTTGAGATTCTACAAAATCTGAAGCCTGAAATGCTCTAAAATTGAGAATCTCTTGAGCACCCACATGATTCTCAAAGGAAATGCTCACTGGAGCATTCAGATTTGGGATTTTTGGATTTGGAAAGCTCAACCAGTAAGTATCATACAAATATCCCCAAATCCCAAAACATCCAATCCCCAAAACACTTCTGGTCCCGAGCATTCTGGATAAGGGATGCTCAGCCTGTGAAACTGAAGGCACAGTGCTGTGTGTGGCACTCATCCCGGGTCTCGTTTTTGCATTAGGCTGCTGGCCACACGGCCACATTGGGAACCAGCGGGCCTTCTACTCCTGCTTTAAACGCTCGAAACCTCAGGAACTAATGACACAGGAGTGCTCTCAGCAGCTGGGCACGTTATGTGATATGAAGGTTGCAGGACTGACATTGAGAGAATGATAGGAACACACCCACATATCTAAACTCAGCTGCACAGGCCACTAAGAACATCACACTTGCTAGGAGATAAACCAAGGACAGCTTTAAAAGAGAAAAGGAAATAAGAAATTTGGGAACATCAGGTTTTCCCCCAGCATAAGTCCAAGGTTAGGATGTACTGATGGGGCAGTGAGCAGCCCCACTGGACCCCTACACATACCTCCAGCCAGGCCCGAGACGCCTACTTACCCAGTGGCAATGCAACCGCAATCCTAACCCTTCCTTACTATAGGAGTCCTGGGTTCGTTTAGCCCATAAATATTCATGGCACGCCTGCTACGCGTCAGGCCTTCGGCTGGGCTGCTGCTGGGGGCACAGAAGTGTCTGGCTCTACAGACGGGCCCTGCCTTGCCTGGCCTTGCCGCTCTGCAGGGGTGACAGGCAGTAATAAGGAACCCTGCAATTACTCGTCGTAGCTGGGATGAAGGGAAGCGGGGAGAAGTGCTGAAGTTGTAACAGTGAATAACTGGGGGCTGACTTGGTCTCTGAGGAGCTGGCCAAGGCAAGAGTGGGAGCTGAGAGGACAGGGAGTGTGCACCGGGAGGGACCTGTGGAGAGGGAGACGGTGGTGTGTCCTGGGAGCCAAACGAAGGCCAGGGTGTGAGGTGGTGGGAGGCAGAGATCAGAGAGAGCCTCTGCAGTGGCCTGGAGGACCTGGGGTCTACCCGAAAGGCACTGGGAGGCACTGGAGAGGCTTGAAGCCGGTGGTGATGTGATCAGATCATGTGTGACCTGGTGGCAGGGAGGATGGAACAAAGCTGGGAGCCCAGCCAGCCGGCCAGGGCACGAGAGGGTGACAGACATGAGGCTCGGAGCAGGTGTTGGCTGTGGGATTAGATGGGGTGATGGGAGGAAGATTCCATGCAGAAAACTGAGCCTGGGCAGAGGAAGCTGGAAGTGGGAGATGTAGCAACTGAAAGACACACTGCCTTCCCCCAGCACTCAGCAGCCCTGCCAATCATGCTGCCATCAACACATCTGACAGCTGGGGGTGGAAGAGAGCAGAGTCCACTGTGAAGGGCTGCGGGGCAGAGCCACCACCTGAGGACCGCTCCCCAAGGAGGTGAAGCCTCTATCCTCTTTGTTAAGTCATATGTCACCAACTGCCTCTCACCCAGCCCCCTGCCTGGGACTCTGGAAAGGAAATAAGCACCAGCAAAACTCATAAGCAAAGAAATAAATTTTTAAAAAGGATCTAATACCACTTTCCAAATATAGGAGGGAAATGAATCAGTGTAATTAGGATTTGAGAAAACAAGCTATTCCCAGACAATATTTTAACGTGAAAGAAGCAGAGTGTGATGACTTAGTTAGGGAAATGCCACAAACAAATTGTACTGTAAGCCTAAGAGCATTAACCGGCTAACGAGTGAGGTCTGGGGAAATCTGGGAAAGCCATGTGGACCGTCCAAAACGAGCAAGCATGGCCCCGCTGGAGAAACCTGGATTGAGTACTCACTACTCAGCGCAGGGAAGTTTGTATCTATCCAGAGCTCTCCCTCATGTTAGAGCAGCGTGGCAAAGCCACCCCTGCTGGACTTTGCACCCCTGCTGGACAAGTCCTCGCTCAACTTCTTAGCAGCTGTGTGACCTCTGGAAGCTGCTTAGCCTCTCTGTGCTCCCATTTCCTCATCGGCAAATGGGGCTAATTATAGTGCCTCTCTCATAGGCTGTCATGGAGAAATAATACACGTGAAGCACTTGGGGACTAAATATTAAATATGAATTAATATTTGCAAATCACTTAGAAAAGGAGCTGAAATGTAAGTGCCATGTGAGTGTCATCGTATTTCTCGTCACTGTCCCTGGATAAAAAGGGACCACAGATGCACCAGCACTCAGCACCCTTCATGTCAACCAGACCTGGCTCACGTCCTTCTTCTGTCCAGCAAAGCAAAAGCTTCAGGCGTCCCTGGGTAGGCCCCACCCCGCCCAGCACGTGGTCCAGCCTGGGTGACCTGACTCTCAGGTCCCTGCACAAGTTGAGGCAGAGGATGACATCCTGGCTGAGCTATGGCAGCACCAAGGAGCTTCTAGTGACCTAGTGTCCCCGACCTTCTGGATTGGGAGTCTAACGAGAGGCCTGTCCAGGTACCAAGGGCTTCTCTGATTTGGGGTTCCCGTGCATCCCTTCCCATCATAAATGGATACCTGCAGGACACATTCTCCCACCTCACTCAGGCCCCTGCACCTGTGCCCTTGGAGCAAAGCTTCCGCAGCCACTCTGACTGTAGTCCCTCCCCGCCACCCTCTATCCCGCCACCCTGCTGTTTCATCCCTCCTGACGTATGCACGTGTAACTTCCCTGTCTGTGTGCCCCACCTGCCTGCAAGTTACGTGAGAGCAAGGCTTTGCCGGTGTCTTCTCTGCTCTAGAATAGCGCCTGAAACACACCAGGCATTTAGTAAACACTTGGTTTACTGAATGAAACATGATCACAAGCATTTCTGGTCAGGGGGGAAAATGAGCATATTCTCTCTTGGACAATGGCCTGGAGGTTATTTTCCCAGGGAATTTTATAGCAACAATTTATCCCAGGTCTTCAGTGAGGGCAGTGAGTCAGAGCTTTGGCCGAGACCACCAGTGATCTTCAAACGGAAATCTGTATACCACTTGCATCAGAATCTCTTCTAGTGCTTATTAGAAATGCAAGTTCTCAGGGCTTATCCCAAATCTAACAGGTCAGGATCTCCGGGTGCCAGGGAGAGGCCCAGGAATCTGGATTTTAACAACCTCCTGGTGATACGTGGATCCCCAGGTTGAGAACCCCCACCTAGCTGTGGTAACGCTCCTGACGCAGGAATTCTATGGATCTGAACGACTATCCAAAAACACTTCACCTTTCCTGTCTTCAGCTGCCCAACAAATAGGTCATGGCCAGGTAAAGACAATGGTGGCTCTCTGAAGGTCATGCTCAGGAAAGCTGAGGTCACAGGGGCCAACTACACCCTAAGCCAGCGCTCTGGCAGTGTTTAGACCTGGCAGGCAGGTAGGCTATGGGCCAGACAGCCAGATATTCCCTTGAGCAGTGTATATTGGGCTCATGGCTCGCTTCTGCATTTAGACAGGAGATGAGCAGATCCAGAGTGTGCTGGACTTGATCATGAAAGAAACCAACACCTAGAACGTGGAGAGAATGTCAAGGTTGCCACATTGCCCTTGTGCAGGCCAAAAGGTCACAGGAGAATTGCACAGCTGGTTAAAACAGCTGTTTGTGCAACAAAACCAGCCCAGGTGTCAGGGACCTGCCCCGTGGAGCCTCTCTGAGCCCTGCCAGCCCGCGGTGTGCTCACCTGGCATCACACCCTTGATGTCGCCCTCAGGGTTCATGCGGTTCTTCTGTGTGAAGTGGAGGATCAGCCTCTTTGCAGACTCAAACTGCTGGGTGGCCATTAGCCACCGGAGGGACTCAGGGAATATCCTTTAAAGACACAAAGGGGATCGGTGAATGTCTTCCGATTCTGCACGGCACCGGGAAGTGTGGCTTAGGTGTGGCCTGGGAGCTTCCCAGGCAGGTGGTGGTCAGTCTCCAGACACGCATCAGCCCAATCAGGGGAGATAAAACTGTGGGCACTAAAACGTTCCCAGTTTTCTTTTCCAAAGAGTAAAAATCAAGACCTTAAAAATGCTTAACAAAAGTTAACCACATGTTCTCACCCACGTATGGAAGCTTAAAAAAAAAGTGATCTCATAGAAGTAAAAAGAAGAACAGAGGATACTAGAGGCTGGGAAGGGTGGGGGGAAACTGGGGATAGGGAGAGGTTGGTTGAAGGATACAAAATTATAGCTAGGTAGGAGGAACAAGTTCTAATGTTCTACGCCACTGTAGGATGACCATAGCTACTAATAATATACAGTTTCACATAGCTAGGAGGAGGATGTTAAATGTTCCCAACACAAAAAAAGTGATATTTGCGATGATGGGCATGCTAATTACCCTGATCTGATCATTTTACATTCTATGTACTGCACCATCACTGTGTACCCCATAAATATGTACGATTACTATGTGTCAATTACAAAAATAAAAAATAATTTAACAAATGTAACAGAGTAGCAGATATGAACAACATTCTACCAGCTGTGTCAAGAAATCAGTGTATACCTTTCAAAGTAACCATAGATTTCTAAAGCATGGAGAAACAATTCATGGAAGCCTGCTGATTTTGTTGTATTTTGTCACAATAAATAGTAATAGAATGATTTTACGTTTAAAAAATTACTTCCAAATATGACCAACCTGCAGTTATTTTCAGTTTCGGAACCTGAAGGCTCACTGTCCCGGGGTTTCCTTCAGAGCTATTTCCATGTTACTGCTAACTGCCTGTCTCTTTCCCTCAGACGATGCCACAACACAGTGGTTTTCAAGTTTTACCAAAGCGACAGAATCTTTTTTTTTTTTTTTTAAAGATGGAATCTTGTGAGGAACCCCAAGACAAAAAAACTAGTGTTTTATTATTAATTTTATAAATTTACATTTATGACAATATATACAAGCTCCTCAAAGAGAACACCGTGACTGCACAAAGCAGGACTTGGCACGCTATCTCTGCAAAAGTCCAAGTCATCAATATTTTAGACTTTGAGGGTGAAATGGTCTCTCCTCATCTTGGCCTTGTGGCCTGAGTGTGGATGTATGGGAGTGGGTGTGGCTATGGGCTAATAATGCTTTATTGCAAAACAGGCAGCTGACCCTTGACTGTTTGGGAGAGACAGAAAGTAGAAATCAAAGCTCAAGATGACAGTCCTAGCTTCTTGTAGCCCTCAGTGTTCTAGTTATCCCTCCACTTTATTTTAGTTAAATTGTATCAGGAAAGTCACGACTGATGCTGGTAAGAAGTTATTGTAAGTACCGAACACGTGCTTTGCAAGCTCAGGATAGACTTTTTTTTTTTTTTTTTTTTTTTGAGATGGAGTCTTGCTCTGTCACCCAGGCTGGAGTGCAGTGGTGTGATCTCAGCTCACTGCAACCTCCACCTGCTGGGTTCAAGCGATTCTCCTGCCTCAGCCTCCCTAGTAGCTGGGATTACAGGAATGCACCACCATGCTTGGCTAATTTTTGTATTTTTAGTACAGATGGGGTTTCACCATGTTGGTCAGGCTGGTCTTGAACACCTGACCTCGTGATCCGCCTGCCTCGGCCTCCCAAAATGCTGGGATTACAGGCATGAGCCACCGTGCCCGGACTCAGGAGAGTTTTAAAATGAATCTAGCAGCTAGAAAAAGTATTAATGGTGTTTCTCTCACCCTGGCCCAAATTCATATGTTGGAAACTAAACCCCAATGTGATAGTATTAAGAGATAGGGCCTTTGGGGTGATTAAGTCATGAGAACGGGAGGCTGAAGAGAGGTGCCTTGCCCCTTCCCTCATGTGAGGACACATAGAAGGCTCCATCTATGAGCAACACACGCTTGCCAGACACAGAATCTGCTGGTGCCTTAATCCTGGACGTCTCAGCCTCCAGAACTGTGAGCAATAAATTTCTGTTGTTTATAAATCATCCAGGGTAAGGTATTTTGTTGTAGCAGCAGGAACAGACTGTGAGAAGCAGAAAATTTTTATTTCAAAGTCATATCACTATCGATAACTAATAATTACTGCCTCCTTCTTACCTATATGAAAAAAGTCCAAATTTCTATTTGCTTGTGACTGCGTTTTACATGATGAAGTTGTTCCCACTGAATTCGGTGGTACCTTTGGGATGGTCTGATCTGAATGATAACTCACTCTGGGAGACTTGGGAGCTTCTTGAAGAGCTAAAAGCTGTCCTGCTGAGCAGGTGTGTGGAATGCAGGAAGGCCGTGTGGAATGGACAGAAGGTCTCTGGTCATCTCACATGGAAGTCCCAAATGCATTTGCAGGCACTGATTTTTTTTTAAATACTCAAAGTTAATGTTTGTTTTCCTGGCCTCTAGCTATACAAAATTAATTTTGAATAACATAATCCAAGGAAATAGAAACAGATACATGACATTAATATTATATATATTCACATTTTGCTGTATTTTAAAAATCAGATCTTTTCTTTATAATAAAACAACCTAACACAAATGCCACCCCCCATAGTTTAAGTTCTGATCTATAGTATTTCCATCTGATGCGTTTGGGTTTAGTATCTTTTTCTAATTTCTCAGGATAGACATAGAGGTCATTATTATTAATTTTCTCATAAGTGTATTTAAGACTTCAAAATTCATGTAAATATTATCATTTGAGATACATTTGTGATTTGATTCTAAATACTTTGTGATTTCTATGAGAATTTTTGCTTATCTAAGAAACAATATATGAATATATATAAATATGGTAATATGACAGCACAAGCGATTTTGCAGGTAGTCTCTACAGTTTTGAAATATGGCATACAACGTGGAAATTTGTGTCCTTTCAAAATAATTAAAATTTATTTATATCAAACGCTTACGGAACTCCATGGCAGGAAATGGATTTTGAAAATCAAGACCATAAATGAAGAACAAGGCCCAGATGACCCAGCAGAGAAGGAGCTGCAGCCCCACCTTCCAACCCCTAGGGCCACGTACCCCAAGGGCCACTGCCCAGGGCTGAGGGCGCAGGTGGTGTGAACGAGCAGGGCAGAGCTTCCGCAAGAGGACATAACTTTTTCATTGCCCCAGCAATCTCAAGTCCTGTTCCTTGATTTATCCTCAAGTGTTACCCACAGGGCGGGGAGAACCGCGGAGATGTGCTCACTATACACAGTTTTGAAGCCAGGATAGGAGGTGACAGCTCAGGGAAAATCCAAAATGCGGCATATTTGAGTATGGACATTTGAGTGGTGCCATTTTGCCTTCAAGATAAAGCCCTTGTAAAACGAGTTGGAAGAATTCCTTCTGTTTCGTTTTTTTGGGGAATAGTTTGAAAAAAGTTGGTATTACATTTTTAAAGTTTCAGTAGAATTCAGCAGTGAAGCCCTCTGGTCCTGGACTTTTCTTTTCTGGAAGACTTTTTATGACTGATTCAATCTCATTACTTGTTATTGGTCCGTTCAGCCTTTCTATTTCCTCTTGGCTCAATCATGGTAGGTTGTATGTGTCAGGAATTTATCCATTTCCTTTAGGTTTTTGAATTTATTGGCATATAGGTATTCATAGTAGTCTCTGATGATTCTTTGTATTTCTGTGGCATCTGTTGTGATGTCTTTTTTTGTTTCTGATTTTATTTATTTGGGTCTTCTCTGTCTTTTTCTTAGTCTACCTAATGGTTTATGAATTTTTAAAATCTTTTCAAAAAACCAACTTTTTGTTTCATTGATCTTCTCTATGGTTTTGTTAGTCTCAATTTCATGTATGATTGCTCTGATCTTTATTATTTCTTTCCTTCTACTACTTTTAAGTTTGGCTTGTTCTTGCTTTTCTAGTATCTTGAAATACATTATTGGGTTGTTTATATGAAATCGCTCTAGTTTTTTGATGTAGGCATTTGTTGCTATAAACTTGCCTGTTAATACTGCTTTTGCTGTGTCCCATAGGTTTTAATATATTGTGTTTCTATTTTCATTTGTATGAAGAAATTTTTTAGTTTCCTTCTTAATTTCTTCCTTCACCCATTGGTTGTTCATGAGTATGTTGTTCAATTTCCATGTATCTGTACGTTTTGAATGTTCCTCCTGTTATCTGATTTCTAGTTTTAGTCCGTTATGGTCAGATAGGATACTTGGTATGATTTTTATTTTTAAAAATTTTTTGAGACTTGTTTTGTGTTCTACCATACAGCTGATCCTGGAGAAACTAAAACCTTCTGCACAGCAAAAGAAACAATCAACAGACTGAAAAGACAACCTACAGAATGAGAGAAGGTCTTTGCAAACTATTCATCTGACAGGGGATTAACATCTAGAATATATGAGGAACTCAAACACCTCAACAGCAAAAAAAGAAACAACCTGATTTTTAAAATGGACAATAATCTGAATAGACATGTCTTAAAAGAAGACACAAATGGCCAACAAACATATATTAAAAAAAGCTCAACATCACTAATCATCAGAAAACACAAATCAAAACCACAATGAGGTATCAACTCACCTCAGTTAGGATGGCTATTATCAAAAAGACACACTCACAAAAATGCTGGCAAGGATGTGGAGAAAGGGAACTCTTATATGATGTTGGTGGGAATGTAAACTAGTACATCAACTATGGAGAACAGTACAGAGGTTCCTCAAAAACCTACAAACAGAACTACCTCATGACCCAGCAATCCCACTACTGGTGTTTATCCAAAGGAAAGGAAAACAGTCAAAGAGACATCTGCATCCTGAGTTTATTGCAGCATTATTTGCAAAAGCTAAGATATGGGATCAACCTAGGTGTCTAACACAGATGACTGGAAAAAGAAAGTGTGGTATATATACACAATGGAATACTATTCAGCTGTAAAAAAGAATGAAATCCTGTCATTTGTGGCATCATGGATGGAACTGAAAGACATTATGTTAAGAGAAATAAGCCAGGTACAGAAAATTAAACACTGCATGTTCTCACTCATGTGGAAGCTCAAAAAAAGATGATCTCATAGAAGTGAAAAGTAGAACAGAGGATATTAGAGGCTAGGAAGGGTAGGGGGAAGGGAGAAATAGGGAGAGATTGATTAAAGGATACAAAATTACAAGAGATAGGAGGAATATGTTCTAGTGTTCTGGAGCACTGTAGGATGACTGTAGTTAATAATATATAGTTTCAAATATCGAATGTTCCCAACACAAAGAAATGATAAACTTTTGAGAGAATGGATATGCTGCATGCTATTATGTGACCACTATACATTTAATGTAGCACATCACTATGTACCCCATAAATATGTACAATTCTGATGTGTTAATTTAACAAATGCTGTTACAAAGATAAAGCCCTGCATTATGCATACCAGGCAGACATTGGTGCTACTGGAATTCCATCAGTCCAGGCATTGGATCCCAGAGAGGATTCAATTCTGCTGTTCCCCTTTCTTATCTGGGCCCACGGAGCCCTTGCCCTTCAGGAGAAAAGTCTCTCCTTGTCCCAGACTTCAAAGCCACAGGCACAGACCAGAGCCTGAGGCATGAGGGTGTGTGTGCAGCCCAGTGGTGCAAGGGCAGACAGGGCTCTGAGACTCTGCCTGCTCCTCAGTGATCACTCCCTCATCTTTGTCATCCTCCAATTGGGTCTAAAGGCAACACACTTTGGATACCTAAAAACTGACAACAACCAATAAATGTCTTTATGAGAAGTGATGATGAGCAAGTCCCCTTCTAGAGAGTCTCTGAGAATTGCAAAGCTCATAGAAAAGATTTCAAGGATATTACTGTTTACAAAGGCGTGGTGTGACCTTAGGATTTAAGAAGTGGGTATGGGCCTCTTTGGGAGCCCAAGCTTTCAATGGGTCTCCAAATTGTTTTTTTCTAATACATACTGAGCATTGTCACTACAAATCCATCTGAAATGGATTTGTCACTACTCACTCAAATCCACTGAGCGAGTTGGATAGAAGCCCACATGGTGTGGGTTGTAGTGGGGGCAGTCCCAGGCAGGTGGTCCAGGGGCTGGTCAGGGGAGGCTCTGGAGAGGCCGGGCTCTGCTTGGACCGTCTTGGAAGATGAGCAGCTGCAGGGCAGGCCCTGCATCCCCTCGTACTGCTGGAGGTGTGTGGGGCAGGACCCAGAAGTAAGGCATGGGGGTGTGGGATGGTGCATTTGTTGTGTTCAGAGAGCTGCAAGCTGATAAACCCGAATGCTGGGAATGAGGTGAGAAGACGCGGGGAGAGGAGAGGGATGCAGGGCCCAGGGAGTCGAAGATCCTGAGTGTTATGGGCTCTGATGAGCAGCAGCCACGGGACTGGAGTGAACTGAAGTAAAGACAGCACTCCCCAGGAGATCTGGGCGCGAGACAAGGGACAGGCTCCCCTTAGCTACACGACCGTCTCCACTGGGGGGCAGCACTGCTCACCACCTTCCCCATGACGGGATTTACGACCAACAGACACAGTCCCACCAGTGTCCCCCGTGTCTGATGCTTGCAAGTCCATGATACAGTGGCGCTATAATTACCCCCATTTTACAGATAGCAAAATTCAGGCCCAGAGAGTTCAAGTACATTGCCCAGGATTACACAGCTATTCAATGGCAGAGCTGGGATCTGAACCCAGGCAGTCTGATGAGATAGCCCACACCCTTAACCTCTGTGGACACAGCACAGCAGCAAACCCATATTGCCTGGACGGCACTCCGGTGACTGAAGTTGGGAAGCAGTGTTCCAGAGATGCTTCCTCAGGCATTGCGGAATGCCACAAGCCCAAAGGGTATGTGTAGGGAATACTTAAGTTTTATGACACACTCCGTGAATTTAAATTTGCTGCAAAATCATTAAGAATTCGTTGGCCTGTCAGCCTCTGAGCAAGCCCAGAGATGGTTGTTTTAGTTTGGATAATGTGCAGTGTGGCCATATTATGGGAACTTAATGAAATCTCTGCTGACAAGTACATAATGTAATAACGCCACACAAATTAAAAAGCCAGCCAAGGGCCCAGGACTTGGGAGGAATAGAGCTGAGCCTCAGAGAAGTTGATGACTTTCAACAAAAAATCAGGAAGCATGGTGGGTAGCTGGAGCCTCATCTGTCTGGTGCATCCTCACATGTAGACGGCCAAAAAGCGACCTTGAGGATGACTTCTGCAACCGTAAAACACAACTAGGCATTAAAACCACAGCAGCTTCCCTGGGAGAAAGCCTTGAAGTTGGCTCTCAGAGTGGCTGTGGCCAGGATGGCAGTGCAAGAGGAGAGGTGCAAGCTGGAGGAATCCCACTATTTTAGTCTGTCTGTGTTGCTATAAAGGAACACTGGAGGCTCTGGAGGCTGGGTCATTTATGAAGAAAAGAGGTTTATTTGGCTCACAGTTCTGCAGGCTATACAGGAAGCATGGCACCAACATCTGCTCTCCTTCTGGTGAGGCCTCAGGAAGCTTTTACTCATGGTGGAGGGCAAGGGGAGCTGGCATGTCACGGGGTGAGAAAAGGGGCAATAGAAGGGGGAGGTGACAGGCTCTTTCAAACAACCAGCCCTTGAATGGCCTAATAGAGAGAGCTCACTCATTACCGTGGGGAGCGCACCAAGCCCAAGGGATCCACCCCCGTGACCCAAACACCTCCCACCAGGCCCTACCTCCAACACCGGGGGTCACATTTCAGCATGTGATTTGGAAGGGACTCATGTGCAAACTGTACCACCCAGGTAAGGGAAAAATAATTTGGTTCATGCAGCAAAGGGCTTGCTTGAAACCACAGATGTGGAACAGGAAGTTTCTAAAGCTGTAAGTATTTAATTCTTTACTATGTGGTGGTACTATCATTATCCCCATTTTACAGATGGGAAAACTCAGGCAAAGAACGTTCAAATACATTGCCCAGGATTACACAGCTATTCAATGGCAGAGCTGGGATTTAAACCCAGACAGGCTGACTGGAGAGACTGTCAGGCTGGGAAGACCTAAAGGAGCCCAGCCTTCACACCTAACAAGTGATTGCTCTAAGCTGGCCGGCTCACTGATCCCCAGGGCTTCTGTGGGAAGGACGTGGGCAGAACTACAAGTCTCCACTCACCCTCCAAGACCTAAACCCCATGTGGGGAGAGAGAAGCAGAGGACAGAGAGCCCTGCTGCATACAGAGTGGAGAGTATTTTTCTCTTTGCTTCTAAAGAGCCGTTCAGGACAAGGACGCTGTCTAGAGCAGAATGTTCAAGCTGAGGTCACCCAGGACCAGGAAGGAGCAGGCAGAGGTGCTGCCAGGCTGTGTGTGTCTGCAGTGCCCCAGGGGTAGAGGGAGGCAGATAGCTGCCTTCCCACGAAGCAGGCGTCAGCGTCTGCAGCGCGGTATGGATACAGCAATGGAGGGGCACAAGGATTCCTCCTCTAGGGTAAGTAGGACGCTTGCCAACTTGGAGGATTTTAGAGCAGATGTTCGCTGATGGGCCATGAACATGCTGAGCAGACGGCATACGGCAGTGCTACGACATGCACAGGTGGCACTTGGTTACTGACAAGCTGAGGGTAGGCACAAAACCTGCGTTCTCAGTGGCGTGTCCAGGCAGGTGTCCTCACTGGTTCCGGGTCTCAGTTCATCTCGACACTCTGACCCCCCACATTCCAGCAGAACTTGGGGACTGTGGAGAGGGCTCTTTCCTCCTGATGACACATCTAGTGGAGGTCTTGTCTGAAGGTGAATGACAGATTGGACTCCAGCCCTTTTCAGAAACGTCTTCAGGACGGTTAGAAGGTCCACAATCTTCATTCATGATTCTGGAACCCCCAAAGCATTCTGGCCATAATACCTGAACTGGCCTGAACTCAATGCAGGCAGAACCCAACTGGGATACCAGTGCCTTTAGCCTTCACTTGTCCCTCCTCACGGAGCCCTGCGGATGTTCCACTGCAGGATAGTCATATGCTGGACGGCAGACTGAGGCCCAGGCCCTGCTGGCGTCCAATATGGACGTATCTCGGATCAGCGAGAGCTGCTCAGGAACCACACCACGGTTGGTGCGTGCTGAGCACCTGCTGGGACAGCCCTCTGTGTGACACTGTCCACAGCAGCTGGAAGCGGTGACTGTCGGTGAGTTACAGTGGAGGATTCCAGGGTCGAGTTTGGCTATGGAATTAGTTAAGCAAATCACAGATAAACCCATTCTCTACTTAAAAACTAAAATATTACAGATTCCATCAATGGATGAATGGATAACAAAATGTGGTCCATTTGTACAATGGAATATGATTTGGCCTTCAACAGAAGGGATCTGACACCTGCTACAGCATGGGAGAACCTGGAGGACACTGTGCTCTGTGCAATAAGCCAGCTGCAGAGGGAGGAACACCTTGACATTCCACTCATGTCAGGCACTAGAGGAGTCAAATTCATAGAAAGTAGAGTGGGGGCTGCCAGGACCTGGGATAGAGGAAGGTGAAAAAATTCTAGAAATGGATGGTGGAGATGGCGGCACAACATTGTGAATGTGGTCACTGAGTTGTACAATTTAAAATGGTTACAGTGGAAAATGTTATGTTACGTGTATTTTACCACAATTAAAAGAAAATATTACAGAGAAGACGAAAGGTCCCCCTTACCGCTCACCCCAATCCCAGTGCCCCTGCACTCACCCTCCCATCCTCCAGCTGTAAGCCCTCCCTGGGTGGGCACATGTCCTTCCAAATCGTATTCAGGGCGCTGACACGCACCTGCGTCTCCAGGTGCCTCCTCTGCTGACACACTGCCCCCACATCGCAGTGAAAAATGCCAGTCTCACTCTAAACATTCCCTTCCTTTTAGATTGGCACACATTTGCCCACCTGGTGCTCAGAGACAGTTCCCCCAGGTGTGCACAGTGGCTCTTCTCCTGAGGTCTTGAATAAAAGCACATTAATTCCTACTTGTGAGGAGAGGGCACTAACTCAGGGTCGATCGAACCTCACAAAAACGTGAACCATGCCATTTTCCAGCATGTACTTGGGACATAAAACCTAACATAAAACCACAGCATGGGCCGGGTGTGGTGGCTCACACCTGTAATCCCAGTACTTTGGGAGGTCGAGGCGGGTGGATCACTGAGGTAAGGAGTTCAAGACCAGCCTGACCAACATGGTGAAACCCCGTCTCTACTAAAAATACAGAAATTAGCCAAGCATGGTGGCGCAGGCCTGTAATCCCAGCTACTCAGGAGGCTAAGGCAGGAGAATCACTTGAGCCTGGGAGGCGGAGGTTGCAGTGAGCCGAGATTGTGCCACTGCACTCCAGCCTGGGCGACAGAGCGAGACTCTGTCTCAAAAAACAAACAAACAAAAAACCCCCAACAACCCACAGTGTGGATCGGCAGGTCCCTAACCCCATGGCTTCAATTAATCTAAAAAGAGCCGAGGGCTGGGCGCTTTGGGAGGCTGAGGTGGGTGGATCATTTGAGGTCAGGAGTTTGAGACCAGCCTGTCCAACATGGTGAAACCCCCATCTCTACTAAAAATGCAAAAATTAGCCAAGCATGGTGGCGGCTGCCTATAATCCCAGCTATTCAGGAGGCTGAGACGGAGAATCGCTTGAACCCGGGAGGTTTGCAGTGGACCAAGGTCGTGCCGCTGCACTCTAGCCTGGGCAACAGAGTGAGACCCTGTCTCAAAATGAAAATCAAAATAAACATGAAAAGAGCCAAGAATTCGAAATTAAGTAAAAGGGGTCTCTAATTAAATGCAGAGGTAACTCAGTCCGCTCACTGAAAACACAGACTTGCTTCACAGAGGCGCACCCAGGGTCTTCAGACAACTGAATCCTAGCTGAGAAAGCCCCAGGCCACTAACGCTGGGCAGAGGCCTCAGAGCAGGGTGGCACCTGACCGTAATAAGGACTGTGGGCTGACAAGCAGGTGGCACCTGACCATAATAAGGACTGTGGGCTGACAAGCAGGTGGCAGGAGGCAGCGGGCCAGCTGCACACAGGTGTTCCAGCCTCCTTGGTGGTACAGGAGCTTCACACACAGATGCTTCTGAAGGGTTACACCACGGTCACACAGAAGTGCCTGCTGCCACAGGGATGGCTCTCCAATCACTCACTAGGGACAGGCAACGTTACAAAACGGAACTACAGTCAGAAGGGCATCTCCGGATTGCACTTAACCCAGCCCCTCACTGCATGGCAGGTGACCTAGGCCTGGCCATGCTAATACCCTGCCTGGGGCTTCATGAATGGCAGAGGCAGGCCTGGAACCTGGGGCTTAAGGCCCCTAAACCTGTGGAGTTTTTCTACATCACACCATGATTGCAGTATTGCTTCTACAGCAGGAAAAATGTATTCTACAAAGAGTCCCACCCAAATTAGCTAAGCAGAAGAGCTGGTTCTTAGAGATTTCTATGGAAAATGTATTTATGTGGAACTTTTCCCCAGTGGTATCATGTACACAATGTTACTGTATCAAGGCAGGAAAATTTCTCTGTGTTTTCTTAATACCATCACATTGTCACTCCTCAAAGCTGAGGTCAGCATGCAGTTCAAGCGGGAGCACCCTGTCTCCCACTGGAGCACCCTGTCTCCCACTGGAGCACCCTGTCTCCCACTTGAGCACCCTGTCTCCCACTTGAGCACCCTGTCTCCCAGGGAGCACCCTGTCTCCCACTTGAGCACCCTGTCTCCCAGGGAGCACCCTGTCTGTCTCCCACTTGAGCACCCTGTCTCCCACTTGAGCACCCTGTCTCCCAGGGAGCACCCTGTCTCCCACTTGAGCACCCTGTCTCCCAGGGAGCACCCTGTCTGTCTCCCACTTGAGCACCCTGTCTCCCACTGGAGCACCCTGTCTCCCACTTGAGCACCCTGTCTCCCAGGGAGCACCTGATGCACCGCAGGGTAACTGATGATTTAACAGCGGTGTGTTGCTTGTGGTCCACATTCCCATCTCTGTCCTCTTTTCTGGAGTGGGGATTTGGCTAAGTCTCAAGCCCGTCTGATTTACATTTCATGGATCTGTTTTACATCTTAGTCCCTGTAACCTGAGTAATTGCTCAGTAGAATCTGTAATTAAAACTCAATACTCTGAAACCCTACGAGGTTGATCATTTTTCCTTGACATCTAAAAATAAAATAAATTATTCCTCTATCCAGCTGGAGACTGACACAGACAAGTGTACTATGTTGGCTGCCTTCCTGCCAATTCACTTAACACCTGCTGTGATGAAATGCCAGCTTGGCAATTGTATGAGACGCACGTCTACCCTCTTTAACGTACTGTACTAGCACACTTACTCATAAAGAAAATACAGGAAGGAAATAAGATGAACTGCCCATGCTTATTAAATTAATTTTACCCTCAAGTCATTCCTTTATTTGTTTTTCGAAATATTTAGTTGTAGGGCGATACCTGTGCAGACAGGTGTGCCTTCCTGTCTGTGGTTCCACGTGACGCCATTCATGGGCTAAACATGCACTGGGCACCATCCACCTGCTGTGGACGGGCTGGCCTGGAGATGAAACACACACAGTGTCTGGGCCCCAAGGAGCTCACTGTCTAATTGGGCCAAAAATGTGTAAATTAATAAATGCCTAATAAAGGAGGAGCTTCTATCAAATAGGCCTTCCCATCAAAGAGTCGGGGACACACAGCAGGGACTGGGGAAGGGAGGAGAATCTCAAAAGGCATCGTGGAGATAAGGTTTCCCTGAATGTGATGTGAGAAGGGCTGTAGGCTGCAGTGAGGGTGCTTCTGATCTAAAGGGGTGATTCTAGCCACTGACGCTTTGGGGTGTTGCCACGTATCAGAGTATTATGAGATTCTGAAGAGATTCTAAAAAAATAATAAAGGCTAAAGTTGAATTAAGTACCAGTTTGGGGAGTATCTTTAGTTTCTGGCTCAAAACTTTTGCACAAAATATAAGCTTGGATTCTGTATATAATCTTCCACTTGGATTTTTTAAACGTTAGTTCTGTTTGGTATTAAAACAATAAGGTGGCTTTCATTAAACTTCAGACTGTAGGGAGATGGGATGAGTACCATGAAATCGAATAAAGATTGGCTCTGAGGATGGTTAGACCCCAAGGTTTTCCTAAGGCAAATGAATTCCTTGAAAATCTCTTGGGAGAAAAAGTGCATTCATAATTTAAATGACTATGCTGCTAATTTATCTGTTACAAAAGCTCAGAACCTTGTGTCTCTTTTGTCTTTCAAAGTGATATACACTGAGGCTCCAAAATTCTGCTCTAGAAAAATTATGGTGGAAATCTCTTGGGAGCCCTGGGTTTGTGTGCCAATTTTGTAGCCCTGGGCAAGTCACCTTATTCCTTCGGGCCTCAGTTTCCCCACATCTGTAGACCGGGGTGTGGAACGGCACCAAGTTCTTGCCTGGCTTCAACACTCTCCATCTAGACTTAGGGCTAACGCTCACTGTTGCCTCCTTCCGGAAGATGAAGAAGATGCTGCTCCTGACAACGCACTGAATAAATGAGCTTATGCTGCTTTAGGTTTTAGCCAGACCAAATGAAGTCAGTGCCTAAGACACCTTTGGAGTCAGACTTTTCATGATTAGCCAACTCCGAATGTATAACAATTGGCATACATTTAAAACATCCCTTAATTCATATTATAAGCGGATGAATACTTGGAGTCCAGTTGCAGGTTCACCTACAATCTATAACCTTCCATGTGGCTGGGTTAACCTTCTCCCTCTGTCTGCACCTTTCACTCATTTATCCGTAGAAGCAATTATCAGGCTGCAGAAAATATAAAGCACACAGAGCCTTCGAAATACAATGTGGTAGGGGGATTAATTTGGCAAATGACTTTTAAAAAGTCTGATGTTGTAAAACAGTGTGAGGAGGTAAGTAGGCAGAGGAACAAGGGCACTCTGTCGCTTCTGCTCCTAAGCAGAATTTTATCCACACCTCTATGTTAGCAGCCTCACCTCCTAATGAAACGAGTCACGACACCTTAGCCAATTCTGATGGCCGAGTGAGGCTGTCCCAATCGCACTCAGGACTGCCACTCTTTAGTACTGGCCATGTGGTCTGCCAGAGTCCCTAGGGCCAAGCAGATGGGCGGCTGGGTCCCCTTGTCCTCATTCCAACCACCATGTGGATGTTTGCCAGACGCCAGCAATGGCAGCACCCTAGCAACTGACCCCGGACACCTGTCACCAGAGGCCCACTCACTTGGTCTCTGTCGGTTGCCAACAGCCCAGCCCCACCACCCCACAAAGTGCACACACGTGCACATCTGTACATGTGCACACATGCACACACAGATGCATGCTGCCTGCGCTCTGCCTGTTTCAAAGCTGCAGTACATCTCAAACTGGCCTGGAGCAACCCCAGCTTCCCGGTGGGAGCAGGGTGGTGAGATGGACTCTTGGGGCACATCTTAGCATGAGGACAGGAAGGGCGAAGGCTGGCCCCAGGGACAGCCACACTGGCCTCCAGAGCAGAGGCTCAGTGCTCACTTCCCCTTTGCAGGAGTCTCTCCGCTTCTACTTGCAGGCATTTGTGTTGACACAGGGGCTCCTATTGTCTTACACAATCTCTGTGGAGTGTTGCCTGAGGGCTCCCTAAACTTCCATGCCATCAGCAAATCCCAAAATACCCACTTACAGAAAGCATTTGAATCTCACTTTTAATTGCTCCATTTTTATGACTGAAATATGGGTTACCATTTTATTTCCACATCTGCCTTTTGTCAGTATTACCTCATCTTTCTCCCATCTAGATAGTTTGTAGGCAGAAAAGATTTGACCAAGAAATTTTTTTTTATGTTTCCTATTGATCTCTCAAATTGATTATTGGATAACTTGTAAAAATAATTATTGCCTATTGATTCAAGCTCCCGGAGACGGCATGGTTTTCATGACGCACCTCTTCCATTTTCCTTTGAGGAGAGCATTTTCCCACGTGCTTAACTGTTGCTGTAACTGAATTCAGTTTCCCTCCTCTCATGTAGGGAACCCACAGCACTTATTTTATCTGTAATAGAGTCTCTTTGTATAATGCAGAATTTTGCCCCCCTTTTGAAATAAAACTGTTTTTAATAGAGGAAGTTGTTGTGTCTGTCAAGTTGTTGTTTCTTGTGTTTGGGCAAGAAAAAAAGGCTGATACCTGCTGGATTATGTATGTATAAAGATTCTTGGCCGGGCGCGGTGACTCATGCTTGTAATCCCAGCATTTTGGGAGGCCAAGGTGGGTGGATCACCTGAGGCTGGGAGTTCGAGACCAGCCTGACAAACATGGAGAAACCCTGTCTCTGCTGAAGAACTCTGTCTCCACAGAATTAGCTGGGCGTGGTGGCGCATGCCTGTAATCCCAGCTACGGGGGAGGCTGAGGCAGGAGAATTGCTTGAACCCAAGAGGTGGAGGTTGTAGTGAGCCGAGATTGTGCCATTGCACTCCAGCCTGGGCAACAAGAGCAGAACTCTGTCTCAAAAAAAATTCTTAAATGGTCTTTTAAAAGTCATTTCAACGATAACAAGAAGAAAACTTAATTGATCAGCTTAACCCATTTTTATTGAGCCCTTATCAGGGCAGGTACTGATACCCCAATAATTTTAAGAACTGTTTTTGTCAATGTTAAACAATGTACTTAAATAAAAAAGAAGGCATGGAGGATTCCTCCCAGGACAGAAGTGTAGCTCTGCCAAGTAAATGCTGCTCTCAGCAGCCCAGGGCCCTCCACTTGCCTGGCATTCCGGGTCCCTGGGCCACAGAACCCCGGCTCAGCATGTATGACTGGGCTGAGCAGGAGGTGGTAGTCCCTGTGGCTCTGGAGTCCACCTGCTGGAATCCAGACCCCAGCCCCACTTACTAGCCATGGGGCCTCAGCAACACCGCATCTCTCTGTGCCTCAGTTTCCTCATCTGCACTGGAGGCCGTCCTGGTATCTACCTCACAGGGTCCTCAGGAAGATTTAGGGAGCTAAGTTATATAAAGTGCTTAGCAGGGTTTAAGAAACAAACCCTCAAGAGATGCTAAAAATCAGTATTACTCTGACCAAAATATTTTTAATGATATTTAAAAGAGCCAAAAAATTAGGGCTATTTACATATTGGAATTTTTTTTAAATGAGGCATTTATTTAACCTGAGGCCATTTAAATGTTTTATAATAGCTTTCTTCTTGAAATTAAAAAAATAAAACTCTTGTAGCATGTCTGTTTTTTTCTAAGGGTTTCTGCACGGCCAGCCTCTGGAGTGTCTTCTCCCGGCCAGTGTCCTTTACGGCAGCACAATCTCACGTCCTCCGTGCCAGCGTTTACCTCCTCATTTGGGGAATCGGTTCTGTTCCTTACTCTCCAATGTTATGCAGTGCAGCGTGATCCTTCTCTAATTTCCTCCTTATTTCCCATACTGCTTATTATCGTCTTATTGCTTTCCCAGATGCTTTTGATGATCATGCTGATTGCCAGCAGATCTTTCCTCTAATTCACCAGCTTCACACATTCAGCCCTTTGCGTTTCTGTCTCTAGGCATTTCATACAAAACACACACATTAGGTGGGCTCAAGGTGAGAATATTTTTCTACTAGGTGTGCACCTGATTAAAAGTCTTGGGGAAAAGTGCAAAAAAACTGCACACACTCACTTCCTGCAGGGTTGGAGGGATGGAATTGGGTGTGGAAAGCACTTTGCCAGCAAGATGCCCCATCTGTGCCTGCAGGGAGGTCGGGGGAGCAGGCTAGGGAAGCCTTCCCTTCTCGTGAACCTGGAACACTGCCGTGACTGAAGACTCCACAAATGCGTGCGTGTCCCCACAGCGCAGAGGAAATGCGTAGAGCCAGGACCAAGTTTGTTTTACTTGCTTTCATTGCTTCCAGGAATACTGATGACTTCTGCTGTCCGAGATGGTCAAGCTATCTGTTCGCATCGTGGAACTGGACAGGACCATCAGATCTCACAGGCCCTTCGAGGATGGCATCTGTTTCATTTCACTACACAGTCTCGAACCCTATTTCATGCATGAAAAGTGTGTGTTCGGCTGGGCATGGTGGCTCACGCATATAATCCCAGCACTTCGGGAGGCCGAGGCGGGCGGATCACTAGGTCAGAGATCCAGACCATCCTGGCTAACATGGTGAAACCCCGTCTCTCCTAAAAATACAAAAAATTAGCCAGGCGTGGTTGTGGACACCTGTAGTCCCAGCTACTTAGGAGGCTGAGGCAGGAGAATGGCGTGAACCCAGGAGGCAGAGCTTGCAGTGAGCTGAGTTCACGCCACTGCACTCCAGCCTGGGCGACAGAGTGAGAATCCGTCTCAAGAAAAAAAAAAAAAAAAGAAAAGAAAAGTGTGTGTCCAATGCAGCTGACTCACAGGATCTTCTTTTGCAACTTCTTATCATCCTTTTTCAAAGTATGTTAGGTCCTCTGTGTGCTTCCCAAACAGCAGGGCTCAGCGGCGTCTCCGGAGCCCTTCTTAAAACACACGCTGCCAGGCCCACAACAGGCATTTTTATTCAGCAGGCCTGGGGTGGGGGCTGGGCCTGAGATCCGTATTTCTAGCAAGTTCCCAAGTGATGCTGATGCTGCTGGCCCAGGGACTGCACTTCGAGAACCACTGACATTTGAAAACCTGTTTTGAATGCTTTCCCCACATTTGTGAGTGATTTGGTGAAGGTTTTTTCATTTATTGGTTCCCCCACCTACAAATAGGAATAAATCCACCAACTCCACCAACCTCTGGTTCCTTGGATCCAGGAAGAGCTAAGGAATTCGAGAGTACTATGGTTAATACGTTTTCACACGTAAGAAGCGTGCAGCTGATCTGAAGAAAAGCACATTTCTAAAACGTGAAGCACAATCAGCAAACGTCACAGTCCATGTGTCTGCCACCAGGGAGGCATAAGATGTCCAAGTGCAATGTTTTCTTTCTTTGCCCCACTGTTCCATGAGGGCGGGACTGTCTGCCTTGCTTACGATGACACCTCCACCCCTAGAAAACATTTAAGCACTCACATGTTGGGCTGAGAGCCCTCATTGGGGAGCTTGTCGAACTAGCATCAAAATTCTGCACCTACTCTTAGAGCAGACGAGCACATTGTTTTTTAAGAGATAGGGTTTGCTCTGTCACCCAGGCTGCCGTGAAGTGGTGCGATCATAGTTCACTGCAGCCTTGAACTCCTGAGCTCAAGTGATCCTCTCACCTCAGCCTCCTGAGTAGCTGGGATATAGGCGCGTGCTCCCATGTGTGGCTAATCTTCTAAATTTTTGGTAGAGATGGGGTCTCCCTTTGTTGCCCAGGCTTATCTTGAACTGCTGTGCTCAAGTGATCTTCCTGCCTCAGCCATGAGCCACCATGCCCAGCTGCAAATTTTGTGTTATCAATGATCATGTGTACTCAGTACCCTTAATTTACCTGATGAGGAATGGTGATGGCATGCACCAACGTTTTGGGAGAGTGGCGCTCACATCTCCACTACCTCCAGAAGTCCTTACTCCCTGTGACTTCTTCCAAGCCACTTTAGATAGACACCAGATGGGCAGCCTCTCCAATAGCCTTCTCCCTCCCTTGTCATTCCTCAATAGTGAATTCCCGCGCAGGAAACTTGATGTCACCCTGTCCCACATATTACCTTCCTGATCTTCCATGCTGCAGTTTTCTAGGATGTTCTAACGTAACGTAGACCTGGACCTCCAAACACAAGACCAGGCTGTGTCTTGCACAAGGGCTCCCAGCTGAGGAAGGAGCTCTGTCATTAAGCCATGTGCCCAGTGCAGGCTGTGGCCACCTGGAAGGGGCACCTTTCCGCAGTGTGCACAATTTCAGAGCAGCAGCTCTTGCACCCAGCTCCCTCTTCCATTCTGGCACCTCCTGCCACCTATCTTCCTAGCGCATCTATGCAGAATTCCTCCTAGATGCTCCTAGATACTCCCTTCTTCTTGTGGTTTGGATCTTGCATCTTCCCCGCCAACCCCTCGTTGTTGGCTGTGACCCTGGAAGGATTTCATGTTTCTTCTGGAAGAAGGATCAGTCGGTATGACTTCCTTCTGGATGAGTGCTAAATCCCTGCTGCTCTTTACCGAGTGACAATCAATGCCTGAGCAGAATGACTAAAGATGCATTTCTCTTCAGGCATCTGCGTCCATCAGTGCATTCACACAGCGCTTTGACGGCGTCTACTTTCAGGTGAAAAACACTCACAAGGGCTCTTTCTTCTGCCGCTCCTGCTTCACAACTAAGTGCTCAAGTTCGACTCTGCAAATCACACGAGAGGACCAGGCGAGCGCACCCTCCCATTCTCTGGCCACCAGCTGCCGCAGCTCTTCCTTCACCTAAAGCCCAGCCAATCCTGCCATGGCCCAGAAGGCTCAACGTATTATAAGCATCCCCAGGCAGCTCGTGCAATGACATCGCTCGCCTATCTTGGCTCCACTTGCTGGAGCATAAATCATTCATGTGTCCCATCTTCCTTGCATCACCAGAGACTCCTGTGCTCACTGCACCCCCTGCCAAGTCCCTGTCCAGTCTCTGGGTGCATCATGCTGCTGCCGCTGCTGCCACCTTTTCCTGGCCAGCGTCTCCACCCTGGGGGTCACTTCATTCCAGAACTCTGCAACCCTGCGGCTGCTGCATATTAACCAAGCCTTTGTATTTTCTGTATTTCCTAATGTTTTAACATCTGGAGCCTTGCTGATTCCAGAGAGGCTGCTCCTCCCAGGGTTCGCTAATTCCTAGACAGAGTAAAAGATTCACCTGCAAGTGTACTTTTCACGCACAAACCAACCCATCCAGAGCCGATACCCCGACCACTTCCTGTATCGGGCTCTCACACGTGGGCCACCATCCGCCTGCCCCAGTCACCCCGGGGCCAGCTTCCAGACACCTAGGGACAGCCCTATGCCCACGCGCTGCATAAATGATCAAACTACCAAAACTCATCCTGCACACCCTGCCTCACCTGCTGCTCCCGCAGAAACCACAATAAAGGCTCCTGCCCACGTTTTTGCCTCCCTGTCTGCCTCCTGGCCCACCCCAGTGTTTCCCAGGAGGCCCTGTGTGGCCCCATGTACCCCTTCCTCCTGGGAACTGAGAGTAATAAATGATCTTTCAATGGCAATTGTCTCCTGGCCTGCTGACCTCACTATACCTGGATAATAATAAAACCCACATCTTAACACAGGCTGCGGCCTCAGTCAAGTCTCCTGGTCACCTCATCCTGTCACCCACCACAGTAGGATAGCACGACAGGACTTCAGCCTCCAGCCCTCCTGAGCTTCCATGTTTCTTAAAGCTCTGGCCTCCCCATCTCAGGAAACGGACCCAGCTGCCATCACTGCCTCCTCTCTCACCTTTGAGAGTCACCTCAGATCCATCAGCAGGTCTCACCAGGGCCACTCTCGAAGCATCTCTCGAATCAGCCCTCTGCAGGTGACACCCAGCCTTCCCCAGTGCAGGCACCAGGATGTCACACAGCCCAGTGTGTGCGCTGCCTCTGTCCTGGCCCTCACCCGGCTCTACGCCTTCTCCACGACGCAGACAGATGGGTCCTCACAGAGCACAATCCGGGACATAGGATTCCCCTGCTTAAGACCCTCCAGTGCATCTTTATGTCTTTATAGAATAAGCCCGTGCTCCTCAGACCCCATAGGGTCTGACCCCACCTGCCTTTCCAAGTCACTTCTGTCCCCTCTTGTCCACCATGCTCCAGCCATGCTGACCTTCCTCTCCCGGTTCCAGGAGAATCCGAGCAGAAGCCAGCTTTTGCCTTGGCTGATCCCCTTTGTCTAGAACACTTTTCCGCCCAGAAGTTTGTGTGACTTCCTCTTTCTGAACATTTAGGCCTCAGCACAAACATCAGCCCCTCAGAAGGGTCTCTCCTGACCACCCTACTTGGTACGTAGCACTATTTAAAAGCATGTTCCTCATGTGTGTGTGGGTTCTTCAGGCTCCCACCCGCCTCTGCCCCGCAATGTGCGTTCAGGAGATCGGGGGCTTGCTCTGGAGATGTATCTAGAATACCCGGACCAGCAACAGCATCAGCATAAGGCAGTGTGGCTGCTTAACAAATACCAGCTCCCTTCACTGCCCTTTCAGATTCCTCTATTTTCTACAGTTCCCGAGATGCACACTCCCCAGTCTGTAGGTTTGGGCCCTCATAGTGGATTCCCCGTGGATCTGTGACCTTTGCCTGTGAGCTCATCTTGAAAGAGAATTTTCTTCCGTGTGAGTCCTGGATGCCTCTGTGGGAGGCTGTGTTTTGGACCCTGAGGGGTCCAATGAGCTTCCCTGGTTCTGACATTGATATCTCAGCCTCAGGGAGCAGGTGGAATTTGGAACACACAGTCCTGCGTGGTGCAGACTTCAAGCCTCCAATTTCTTTGGGTGAATCTTCTTCTGCCCACGGTCCAAGGCAGTCCGCCAGCTCTGGGCTGAGTCCCTGTGGCAGGCAAAGATCTCCCAGTCCTGTGGCCATTGACAGTTTTGACTCCTGGCTTGACTGAAGGAGCTCAGTTCTCATGGCATCAGAGGCCTGGGAGCTCAGCTCTAGCCCCCGGGCAGGTGTTGAAACCCAGGCTCCTCACGCTTCTCTCTGGTTCAGATGCCCTGGGAGCTGCCTCTGTGTCTGCTCCTGCTGGGATTCCCTCCTTGGTTTGACGCCTGGGAACTTCCCCTTCTTTCCCTGGAGCTCAGTGTCGTACTTCTAAAAAATGCTGTATTTTAACCAGCATTTATATGTGTGTATGGAGGGGTCCCTGTCTGTTCAGTCTACCATCTCGATCAGAAGATCCCTTCTGCCCAGTCCCCACACGTTTGTCTTTACTGCCCCTACCCCAAGAAGCCGCCCCTTGGGGACCGTGCCTCGTGCAGCTTGGTTTCCAGTCCTTGTTAAGGTACATGCTCCCCTGTCTGCTCCTCAGAGATACAGCACTCCAAAGCACCAAGTACGCTGCTGGGCACCCTGGTGCATGCAATAAATACTTGCTCATTAAAGGAAAGCAAGCAACTTTCAATATTTTGCTACCAACAGCTGGTCATGCTGGCTGGTGCTACAGCTCACCCCCTCTCCACAGCGGGCCACTTCAAATCCTGTCAAACAACAGAGCCCACTGCAGCAGATGGGAGGAAGACAATAAAAAAGGGTAGGCAATTATTGGCTTTTAAAGCCAATAATTCTAGTGGAGGCTTTCAAGGCTGGTAGGCAAAGGTGGTTTACATTTCTCACCACCCATTTTTTAACCTGCCCCATTACACCCAGACTCCTATATATATATTAAGAGGATGCAATAATAGCAGTGACTAATATTTAATATTCATGAGTACTTATAGAGCAGACATGTACTAAGCACCTTAATAGTAATATAAATGTGTAAATAATTATGATTATCATGGCAGTTAATATACATATGGCACTAGGTGACAGGCACCGTTCTAAATGTCTCATACATTAATTCACTGATTCCTCCCAACCCCATTATTGACCACAATGACGCACAGCTGGTGAACCTGAGGCACAGAGAGATTAAGCGACTTGCTCAGGGTCACACAGCTACTAAGTGGCAGAGGTCCAGGCTCTGTGTCCGAGCCTCCCTTCAGACTGCCCCTCCATGCATATCTTTTCCGTGCGTTATTTCAGTCTTCAAAACAACCCCATGAAATAAGAACTATTATGACCCACTTTTTACAGACATGAGACAATGCGGGCTCAGAGAGGTGTGAGGCAGGTTGGAGGCAGCACAGCCAGTCACTGGGCCAGCTCTACCCAGACTGCAGAGCTGGAGCTGTAAGCGGGAAGCAGAGCACCTTGGGACCGCCATCCTCATGCACACATGTGCACACACATGCACACACGTACACATACACGCACACACACGCACACACGTTTACTTCTGCAAGTCCCTGGATGTCTTTTCAAAAGCTGTATAATTTGTTTTTAAAACTGTGTATTTCAAAGAATTTTCCTGAGGTTTTAGAATATTTTTAAATAAATGAATGCCTTACCTTGCCTATCACTAAACCTCAATATGTTTCTAAAATTAAAAAAAAACAAAACAAAAACCCGGCCCTTCTCACATGGGTCAGCCCTGCATAACTGGAGCTGCTCTGGAAAGACCTTCTCTGCCACTTCTCCCTTGTCAGGTGTCCTCCTGCCTGGGACAGGTGGGAGCAGAGCCTGGGGTGAGGGAAACAACCCTGTCTGACGTCTCTTCTCAGGAGTATGGGTCGCCAAGAGGCTGTGCCCTGTTCTCCTAGCCTAGGAGAGAACACTGGTGCAGGCCAGCAGCAGAGGAAGTGGCAGAGAGAATCTGCTGGGTTAGGGACACGAGATGGAAGCTGAGGGAAGACAGGGGCCTGCTGGGGAAAGGGGGTGAGCTGTAGCACCAGCCAGCATGACCAGCTTTTGGTGGCAAAATATTGAAAGTTGCTTGTTTTCCTTTAATGAGCAAGTATTTATTGCATGCACCAGGGTGCCCGGCAGCCTACTTGGCGCTTTGGAGTACTGTATCTCTAAAGAGCAAACAAGGAATAGGGGCCAGGCAGGGGAAGACAGGAGCCAGGTGTGGCAAGAGTCGGCTGCTTCAGGTCCAGGCTCTGACGTGAGTCAGCGGGGGTCAGGGGACCGCGGTTCTGTCCTCTATAGGCTGGGCTGCTGAGATATGAGGGTGGAACCATTTACTATCGCAAAGTGCTTGCCGTCTGTGCCTGGTACAGTGGGAAGCACAGAGAAGCATTTGTGAGATAAATCAGCACCCTTGAACTCCGAAACAGCTAAGCCCAGCGAAGGCTGCCACAAGGGAGGGGGCAGAAAGACTTCCTTAGGAGATAGAAGGAAGAGAGCTGCCCACTCCATCCTTCTCCAGGGAAACTATTGCTCATTCTCCACTCCTTAAGGCCCTGTTGGGGCACAAAGGCTGTCCTGGAACACGGTTGTGCTGCGGGAGGGGTTTGGACATCCAACTTCGGGACAAGAGCTGGAAGCGGCCCCAGGAGAGGAGCTCAGTTCGGGCAGCGGTGGCTGCTGAGTGGCCTCTCTGGCAGGTGGCCTTTTCCCATCTGCTGTTGCTGGCCCCCTGCTGCTGCCGAGGTCCTCATAACACAGTGAGCAAGAACCAGGCTCTCGGGGAAACCGCACCTGCGCCCTCGCGGTACATCTACTACCAGGGCAGGGGCAGGGGGCAGTACCACTAAGCTAAAAGGTAGGTGCTTTCTTCCCTCCCGGGCACCTGAGCAAAGGAAGCTCAGCTCCAGTGAACCCTTAAAGCAAGGACAAGACTGACTGCACGGCCAGAAATTTGGTTTTCATTGTTGACTAAACAGTAGCAATACAGGGCCACATCCACGATCTACTTATGGGTAAGGTGAGAGTATCAGCATGGAGGGGGATGGGAAGGAAGGGAAAGGAAGAAAAACAGCATTTATAAAAAGGTAAAAGTATCATTTTTAGGGTCAACATCTCTCTATCCATGGAGCAGTGTTTTTCAGTCTTGACTCAACATAAATTCCCTGGAGAGTTTTTAAAAAAACCCAGTTGCCCAGGTCAAACCCCCCTTACCAGTGTGTTTAGTGTTCCCCCACTTCCGCCGGCAAAGCTAGCAAGTCAAAGTACCTTAAGGTTACCCATAGTTCAAAAAGGCATATTAGACTGATATTGAGCAGGGGTGGGCAAGCTATTTTTTGTAAAGGACCAGATAGTAAATATTTTCAGCTTTATACCATACCATCCTGCTGCATCCACTCAACTCTGTGTATAGCCAGAAAGCAGCCACAGGTAATAGCTATGTAAACACACGAGCATGGCTGTGTTCCAATAAAACTTTATTTACAAAAACAGACAGCGGGCCTGATGTGGCCCACAGGCTGAAGGTTGCCCACCCCTCGCCTAGAAGAGATAGGGGGACTTCTCGAAATCACTCCTTTAATGTCTCCAAACTCCCCCCTCCTAACACGAGATCCCACCTCCCTGCAATCCATTCATAAAAATTCATGTCAGAATAACCCCGTGGGGTGGGTAGCAAGAAGGTGTGAGCCAGGCTGGCCAGTGGATTTGCAGATTTTTGGAGCTGGGTGATGGGCTCATTCCACTCTTCTGTCTATTTTTGTGTATATTTGAACAGTTTTCCAAGACAGAAAGTTTAAACAATAAAATTTTTTAAAAAGAGAGGAAAACCTTCTCAGACAGAACCACAAGCTGCAACTAGTGGGAAGTGTGGGGATCGTGTGTCCTGCCCGGGGCCGGGCCTTCAGGAAGCATGTGCAGTCGCACCAGCCCAGGGCACTGTACAGAGGATACTCACGACCAGTAGAGCAGCATGAGCAGGAAGGGGCAGATGATGAGGGCCTGCAGCACCTGCCAGTCCCGGCACAGGGCAGCTAGCCCGGGCATGAGGAACTGGCCCGCCATAGCCACGAAGCTCGCCACCATCGTAATCACGAACCGTTTTCCAGGGGGGCACAGCTCTATTCCTAGAACACAGAACCAATGAGAGAGAGATGAGTGCCCTGCTCGACAGCCCGAGAAGTCCTGGGTGCACCTGGGCCAGTGCACTGCTTAACCCACCAACGACTGAAATTGTTTTCATCTGCTGCCCACCACAAGTGCCCTATGTGGTGTGCCAGTGTTTTACGGGCGCATTGAGGCTCCAACTGGGAAGGGAAGCGAGACGGTTGTTCAAGGCCACAGGGCTAGTCGATGACAAAGGGATGCTATAATTCAGAGGAGCTTAGCTCAGAAACCAGGAAATGGTACTGCCTATGGGACAGATCGCCCATTGTTCCCGCTTCCTCTGCTCTCCAGACGTCACTGAGCTTGCTGTCCAGCATGCTCCCCCCTCGTGCCCATCCTGTCGCCATTCCTTCCTGTCCATGATGCTGTATTAGGGGCCATCTCGACCTCTAGACAGGACACCAGGCATGCCCATATACTCACTCCCACCCATGTGCACCACCCACCCCTTCTTCTGGTTCTCACTCCAGGGCTCCTTGAGCACTCCGAGTTCCAGGCAACCTACTCACACTGTGAGACAGAGGGAGACTGAGCTAAGTCTCAGCTTATCTATTAAACAAGACAAAAACCAACAATAAGGCTGACTCAGATCATATAGCAATGACCCTACCAGAAAGCCCCTTCTCCACGTGGGAGTTCTGTGGGCCACTGCAACACGGGTGAGTCATGCATCCTTTCTCTGTCTCTATTGGACACCACCCCCGGGCAAGGCCCATGTCTAATTCATCTTTGTAGCTCCAAAACCAAAAACAGTGTCTATTTTCAACAAATGACCACAGCCCCTCTTATTTGCAAGAATCTATTCTTTTACTTTGACCTTGAGTCAAAAAGATGATCAGAAAACTTTAATCTGTGGCACCCAAGTGACAACCAATACAGACCTACTACTACATGAATCACCATAATGAAAGCCTTTTATAGTAGAAAAACCAGCTGGGTTTTATATATATTATTTTCCCTACAGAGCATGTACATTTATTTGT
Organism: Gorilla gorilla gorilla; assembly: GCF_029281585.2. Lineage (NCBI taxonomy): Eukaryota > Metazoa > Chordata > Mammalia > Primates > Hominidae > Gorilla > Gorilla gorilla. The sequence goes on from NC_073229.2 coordinate 20,944,733, forward strand.
GATTCTCTGGCAATATGCAGTATTCTCTAAAGGTTTCTTGCTTGCTTGCTCTTTTAAACATAAGGTAAGAAGAAGAAGGGGAAGGAGGAGGAGGGGGAAGAAGAAGAGGAGGAAGAAGACAGATCCTTCGGAGAGAACACTTTTTATGCCTGTGTGTTGGAGGCTGTTTGGATGGTGGGCTTCATGGATCAGTTGTGACAGCTCATCTGCTGGGTGTCTAGAGACCACAGCAGAGGTAGGAGGTCAGAAGGCAATAAGGGAAGCAGACTAGAGAGAGAACAGATGAATTATGCTTGGCTACAAGGATATTACCAGCTCTAACAAGGAGAGGGCACTATGCCAGCCAATTCCTAAAGCAGCTCATCTGCTGGAAAAAAATAATAATGCCATCAGAATTTCCATTGCTGCTCAGCCACAAGCAAACAGATCATCATCATAGCTATCAGTGAACAAGAGAGAAACCAGATTTCACTGATTATTGCTTATAAAGAGGTTTCTACCATTTAATTAGGAAAACAAGATTAAATGGCTCACTCTCAGCCATTTGCTGCGATGCTGTTCCTTTTGGTACCATAGGTCAGGTTCACTTAAAAGATCACTACCTAGCAGGGTCCAGATCTGGCATTTCTGCTCTCACAAATAATAAAGAAAAATAGGTCTTTTAAGAAAAGACTAACAGTTGTAGGTCTTGTTTTCATTTATTAAGCACAAGCAGTAAATTGGCTGCTATGGAAACCAGAAATCTATATTAGCCACGGTAAATTCAGTGTTGGAAGCTCAGCATGGGCTAGTATCAGATAAGGAAATTCAGCACTTGGCCATCCAGGTAACCTTTAAACAAAGTCAAAGAGATAATGTGGAAACAGCATGATGGCGTCGTATCAATGGTTTGCTGGTACAGCAGACATATATTGCTTGCTGTTTTTCTCTTCAATACCTCTCTTTAGTGACATGATACAATGAAAATATCTGCAACTACACTTCTTTTACCAGAGTCCCCCTTTGGGATGTCTAACCCCACATCCTAATCTACACTGATGTGATGTCACACAAGGGATCATGAGGCCACTTCCCAGACCAGGTTCTAGGTTTGCGGATGAGCAGGGAAAATGTTCCCTTGCTGGACCAGTCTGGCTTCAGTCTCCCCTTGCTACAAGTGAGTTGCTGTGGCTGGCACATCTCTTAGTGTGACTGTCAATATGACAATTATTAAATGGTCATAGTTTTTCTTCCAAAGGTTGTCTCAATCCTCTCCTGTAAATAAGTGGTCGGTGTGGCCCCCAACCCTTTGCTGCCTGAAGTGTAGCGTGTGAACCTGCTGTGTTGGTATCACATGCGAGCTTGTTAGAAATGCAGCATCTTAGGCCCCACCCAGACCTAGAGAATCAGCATCTGCATCTTAATGAGCTCCCCAGACAACTCCTTGAGAAGCACTGGCTCACTGCATTTCTCCAAAACTGTAAGCATGTTTTGCCTCACAGACATATCGGTGGGAGCTGGAGAAGTGGAATAATTTTCTGACCTCTCCACTCCTTCTGTTTTTGCTAGGAATCCTAGCAGAGCCTTGACTTTATTTCAGCAGGTAGAAAAATGCAGAGCACTCCAGCAGAGACTTGGTATTTTAGCATTCCTGCCTAGGCAATGGAAAAACACAGTGGCTTGATGTAAGGACACAGGTATGGCCATCTGCAGTTAACTACCTTTTTTTGTCTTGACTCACCAGTAAATCTTTCCAAACTGCTTGAATCTAACTATATTCTGAAGGTGGCTATAAAGATGTTTTTGTAAAAGAAAGCAATGATTAAGAAACTGCAGGCACTTGAGGATTGCCATTAATCACAAGTTTCTCTGGAAGATGACAAATCAGTTTTTTTGGAAGTGGGAGAGGAAAGAACACATGAGGACATTTCAGCCTTGAGTCCCGGCATCCATCAGGAGGGACGGGGACTGCAGGTGGATCGTTTCTGCTGGGAGGGACGGGGACTGCAGGTGGATCGTTTTTGCTGGGCTCTGCAAGCAGAAGCATTTGGTGCAGCAGCTCCCACACCTTGAAGATGGTTCCAGTCGCCTGGCCAGCACCACTGGCCTTGGGCTTGAAAGGCAGGGAATGATGTCCCCAATCCAACTGCCCCTTCAGGGCCTGGCTACTGTGGAGAGTAGATCACTCACAGGCAGGTGTCCACAGTGCCTGTGGAAGACCTTGGCTGGCAGCTGTGTCCCAGTACTTACTAGAATCAATTTCTTTGCCAATGGAACCAAACCCAAATCCTTTTAGTAGATTTTCATTTATGGGCAGCAAGACTCCCCCTGATTATGTAAAACATTTAAGGACCACAAGAAAATATCTTGGGTGATGCATCAAAGATTCAAACATTAAACTATCTCAAGTGGCCAGCATGTATCACTTCCACTGCTGTGGTTAAAAGCCTGGACTCCGTAGCTAGAGTTCCCAAGTTCAAATCCTGCTCCTGGTACATAGAAGCTGCGACCTTGGTTCAGTCAGTTAGGAGTTCCGTGCCTCAGTTTTTTTTGTCTGCAAAATGGCGTGTTGTGAGCACTAAACAGCATATAGTGCTAGAACATAAGTGCTATGTGTTACAATCTCGTGCATTATTTTTCCAGATTTTGGAATACTTGCATATACATAATGAGATATCTTGGGCAAGGGACCCAAGTCTAAAGACAGAATTCATTTATGTTTCATATAAATCTTATACACGTAGCCTGAAGGTAATTTTATATGAGATTTTGAATAATTTTGTGCATGAAAGAGTTTTGACTGTGACCCATCACATAAGGTCATGTGTGAAATTTTCTACTTGTGGTGTCATTTAGGTGCTCAAAAAGTTTCAGATTCTAGAGCACTTCAGATTTCAGATGTTCTGATTAGGGATGCCCAACCTGCATAACAATATAATTATTGCCAAGTCGCTCATTGGTCTCATTCGACATGGTGAGATCCTGTCTCTAAAAAACAACCAACCAACCAAACAACCGTTACTTTTCCCCTAACACCTTAAAGAAGAATGCTTACAAGCTACTCTTGGCAACTAGATATACTTTGTCGATAAGCAGAGAGATTACTGAGGGTTGTGAGAATGAAACAGTACGTAGCTGAGACTGAACTGAGGCACTTGTTCAGTGAATCAACAGGGACCATGACTAAGTCTGAGCACAGAGGCTGCCCGGAGGCTTTGATAGAAAAGTGGCATTGTTAGGAGGCCACAGCTCTGGGAGATATGCTTTTCGGAAGTCGTCAGATTCTTACAAATTTTCAGGAGGAAAAGCACCCTATGTGACGGAGGAGGAAGGCCTGAGGGAGTGGGATGTGGGGGTTTGATGTGTCACGTGGCGGGGCTGCAGTCTTAGGCATTTGCTCAAACAGGAACCCCGGTGCTGCCAGGAGAGAGCTGACTTTGAGCGAGGGGCTTCTAGATAATTTGGGTGGGTCTCGCCTCATCTGTTGAAAGACCTGAACATAGGGCCGAGGCTTCCTTGAGGAGGAAGAAGATTCCACCTGTGGACGGCAGTGCCCGCTCCCGTGCCCTGGAGTCCTGATGGCTGGCCCTCCCGCTGGCCCCTCATGGATGTCAGCCTGGCCACCCCTCACAGTCGTGTGGGCCAACTCCTCGCAGAAAATCTCTAAATATCTCCTGTTGTTTCCTCTTCTCTGGTTGAACTCTGAGGCAGAGGTCAGGGGGTCCTGCGTATCACACAGGCTCACACGAGGCCTCCCGTGAAGCCCATCTCCGAAGCTGCACCCCCTCCCTCCCCTTCTTACTCCCCACTCTCTCATCCTGTCCCTGCTTCTCTTCCCCGGCCAGCCTGGACCAGGTCCTAGCCTCACAGGGCACTGCCAAGCTCAAGGGACCGTCTGTCAAAACACTGCAGCACCCAGGGAGGAGCCCCAGGGAGCACGCAAAGGTCTGAGCTGTGCTACTGAGCAGGGCTTGGCCCCAGCTCCAGCGGCTAAGGCATCTGCCCAGCAGAAATACCAGGGGTGGCCAAAGTTTTAACATTCTCCCCCCACCTCCCTCATCCCCCACAAACACACACACCGATCTAACTGTTCACTGGATTCAGTGATTATAAATAAAATTTTAAAAACCTTTTGAAGCCAATCTTTGAAAAAAAAGGCCCATCCTCCCATAATGCACAAATGAATAACACACAACACTTACTCTTCCTTAAATACGTTTAAGAAACTCTTGAATGCTTATGACCACAGAGAGAATATACATTTTCTTGGGATTGCTAAGTGCTCCTGGCTTCTCTGAAATGAGAGTACAGGATTTTTCTGGACTGGAGTTGGCTAGTAACAAAGGAATATATTAAGTTGACTGACAATACTTAAGCCAGAGGACAGGAATTCACAGAATTGTGCCCGCGGAACAAAGCGTGCCATGCAGGGTATGGGATGAGGCGCCCGCTCTGGCCTAGAGGTGGGGGTTAGATTCCTCCCCGGCCTCTGCTGGGCGGTGTGAAGTTACTCAGCCGCTCTGAGCCTGTGTCCCTGCAGCCAAGGTAGATAAACGATCGTACCTACCACATGGGGTGGTCATGAGAAAACGACACTCGTGAAGCACTCGAGCGCACCTGGCTCATACTGAAGCCACGGAAGGCTTCCTATGTGTCGCTGGCCTCACAGACGTGAGGCCACCCTGCTAAGCTGCCCCGGGCACTCTGCAGGCCCAAGGCCACTCTCGGGACAGGGCAAGTCTGCACGACTCACTGGCAGAGGGAGGTGAGATGGGCTCAGGAAAGGACAGCGTCTGCCCACACTGCTCAGACTCCCAAATTAAACACAATTCCTGGAACAGGCCTGCGGAATGAGAAATCCATCCAGAGGCCACTGCTGAACGGCCCGGCCATCCGCTCCCAAGGGCAAGCCTCTGCGAAGGCCTACTGGGCCACTAGGACACCGGGGCTTGGGGATCCCACTGCCCTGCCCAGCCCCAGAACACACAGGATTCAAAGAGGCCACTTCTCCAAACCCGCTGTCCTTACAAGTGGACCACCCCTCTCCTCCCCTCTCCCAGCCCTCCTCCATCATCCAATAGACTAGAAGCCCATTTCCACTAGCAGCGGGAAAATGTGGAAAGGAAGGAGGTGCAGTTTTCTCAACAGAGACTGGAGGGCTGGCCATGCTGCCTGCCTCGCTGGGCTTCCTCCAACCTGGTTCAGGCTTGGCCCTAAGCTGCTGACGCCCACCTGGAGACCACCACAGTCCTCTGAAGACAGCCCCATCATCCTGGACTGCGCCCCTCCCTGGCAAAGTGGAGAACTGCAGGGATCTTCCTCTTACTCGCTGGCCTCACCATCTCCCAGACCACCATGCGAGCCTCTCTCCTCTTCCCTGCACCCTCCCTCCTTCCTGTCACTCCCCAAGTGGGCCTGGAAGTGAACACACCACTCAATAATTACTGCCACAGGCAAGGACGCATGGCCCCCAGAATCCTGGAAAATAGACTTTGGGACATGTGATTGTGGAATTCCTTATTATAGCAGAAGGGCCTGAAATTGCCAGTCATGGAGACCCAAATAGCATTTGAGGGTATGACTGTAAAAGCTTGCCATTACAGCTCTACATCTTCCCTTCCGCGTGGAAGACGTCCTCTTTCCTCTTAACTTAGGATCTGCCAACCCAAAGTAATGGTCAGAAGAATCTGAAAGAGTAATTTTCTCCATTTAGAGAAAGGGAAAATTTTAAAAAACAGAGAAATTTTAAGTATTTCTTACAAATCACATTCCAGTGTCTGCCAGACATATAGACATAGGCATTAAATGCTCAAATGCAGAAATACTGAATTAACTACCAATTGAATACCTATCATGTCTGCACTACTAGGCGAAGTAACAGCTCTCACTTGCTGAAAGCTAAATGCTTTGGGAGGTATTTTTCATGTGTTAAATTCATTTAATCTGCACAATGACTGTATTATGTAGGTATTGTTTTTAATGCTCATTTTACATGAGAGGACCCTGAAACTCAGGGTGATTAAGTGACTGGTCCAAGATCCCACAGTTAAGAAATAAACAAGATGGGAGCCAAAGCCAGCTTCCCCTGTATTACCCCGTATCTCTGCTGCAGGCAGAAGCTATCTTCAGGTACGGCCTCCTCTGTGCCCCACCAGAATCTAAGCTCCAAGGAGGGAAGGGCTTCTCAGGTTTTGCCTACTGCTGCTCCTCAGAGCCTAGGACTGTGCCTGACACACACCAGAAGCTCAGATACTTGTCGCATGAATAAATGTGAACATTTTTTCCTCCCTAGTTCAGTCACTTTACCAGTGCCCCCCAGTCAATTATAGTCACCATGGAAGAGATTGGCCAGTGACTCTGTAGAAGCTGGCCCGGCACCCTATATGGGAACTCATCAAAGTCCACATCATGGTTCTATATATTTATATGTGGATAATAATTTGAGGAAAATCAACCATAAAACCAAACATGAGCCACAGAGCTCAGTTTCTTTTCAGATTTTACTACCTTCTGTTTTTTCTTCAAAACTAACATTATAATGACTCAAATGAGGAACAGGGATTTGAATGCTCAGCAATCTCTTCTGTTTAAAAACAAAGACTGATGCTCAGCAGCACATGCTTAAGAATTTAAATTAATGACACTTTCAGTCTCCTAGTATTTAAAAACAGCAGAGAAAGCCAAGGAGAGGAACGACTTCAAATATCAGAATCCCCTCCCATCCACTGGAATTCTTTCCTTTCAGGTCTGTCGTTCATTGTCAAGCTAACTGAAGGAGCAGAGACGGGACAGGGTGGCTTTAAGGTGGAGAGCACAGTTTACCACCCAGGTTTTCCAACAACCAGTTCCAAAGTGACAATTCCCAATCCTCAGTTTTTCTGGTGCTATCCATTCTACGGATCAAAATCACACGTAGTGAGTGACCATGTTTGTATAATTATATCACGCTTTTGAGCAAATGGAGCCTCACAGGCCTTCAGATTTGAAACCTCCGAGGCGTGTGGCCAAACAGCCAAGCCCTAAATTACTTCAAGCTCTGTCCCATAACAGCATGCTCTCAGTTCCCCAGCTGTCGGAGGGCAGGGAAGATGATCTGACTTTTATTTCTCATCATCAGTGTCATCATCAATTGTCATTATTTTATGAGCTTGGCAAGCAATCAGGGAATCAGGGGCTGGGCGTACGGTAAACAGAATAGATCTCAGTACCAGTTCACAGCATCACTACTGTGTGACATCTAGTAATAGTAAATATATTTTACTCTTTGGCATAATACTTCTAAATAGAGAAGAATTATTAGCAACTTAGTCTTTCCAAGTAAGTCTTCTTTTCTCTTCTTCTCTCATTTTCCCATCTTCTCTTGCATCTGGATTTAAAAACACTTTTCTTTTGAATGTTCATATATTCACAAATAAGAGAGAATCATGTCATGAATATTTTGGATATGTTGCCCTTTTGGTTCTTCTGCTTCTTTCCCTCTCTTCCCTGAAATATTTTAAATCAGATTCCTGAAATCGTGTCATTCTACTTTTAAATACAAATATGTCTCTCCTAAAAAAGACATTTTCACATCTAACAAAATTAACAATAATTCTTTAATATTATTCAATATCTAGTCTGTGTCCAACCTACTCAATTACTTCAAAAAAGTCTCTTTATAGTTTTTTTTTAAAATCAGGATCCAAACAAGATCCACATATTACATATATTAATTCTCCTTCAGTCTAGAGCAGACCTCCCCCCACCCTCTTTCCCCATGGAACTTGAAGAAACCGCTGGTTTTATGTGACTTTCCCATGATGTCGTTCACGTGTTCCTTCATGCCCTGGTTTAATCTCTAAACTGGAAGCTCCACCTAACGTCTGGTGAGACCCAGGTTCAGGTTTTTGGAAGAGCGTATTGCAGCTGGTGCCTGTGCGTCACGGTGCTGCCCCGCAGGAGGTCACCTACTGGGAATGACGCTACCACTGACCCACGGAGCAAAGCGGCGGCGCCTCAGCCTCCCATCCTAGAGTTGTTCGCCAACATTTTCCCTAAAGGTTTTGTTAGGGAGTGCAAAATGGTGATCTGATTTTCTAATTCCATCCTTCACTGTATACTGTTTTCACCTTGAATTACTTTGGAAGAAAGAACTTGTATTCAGCAACAAGGGCCAGCTCTTTGCCCTGAAATATGGTCAGTTCAAAAGAGGCAGCATCATAAAATCACAATCACTCTGGGTGATAGCTAATTTCACACCACACATCCCCCTCCAAGGGCTCCTGTTCTACTCAGAGTGAAAGCAAAGTCTTTCACAGTGACCCATGTGATTTCCACCCCTCCCGCATCCCTCAGACCACATCACCTGCCCCTCCCACATCCCTCAGACCACATCACCTGCCCCTCCCCGCCCCATCGCTCCACTTCAGCCACACTGGCCTCCCTGCTGCTCCTCTAACCCAGCAAGCACACCCCCCTTCTGGGCTGTGCACTCCCCGTCTGTCCTCCCCAGAGAGTTGCATATCTCCCTCCTCCTTTTCTCAGGTCTCTAAGAGCCATCTTGCCCAGAAGCTTTGCCCTGACCATGCTATATAAAATGGTAATCCCTGCCCTCTTGCTTCCCCATGTTGCGACCACACAGAGGAGAGTGCCTCCCGGACAGTGGTTTGCAAGTGTGGCCCCAGACCTGCAGCAGCAGCCTCACCTGGGGCCACCACCTCAGAAACACAGAGTCAGGGCCCTTCTCAGTCCTACTGTATCAGAAACCGAGGCTGGGAACAGCAATCTGTGTCAACAAGCTGTGCAGTAATTCTGATGCTGGCTCCAGTTGAAGAACCACAGCAGTATACTTTGCAAATATTAGCCACTGAATCCTCCTCATAAGCGGATGAGGTTGGGAATGGTGATGCTGCTGCTTCAGGGAACACCCTTTGAAAAGCAGTGTTCTGAACACTGCAGAGTTTTATACATCTCAGCCCTGAGATCCTATAATTAATTTTTCCATTGTAGCATTAGCATATTAAAAATAAAACAAAGCTAAGCTGCTTTAGAGCTTATAACACCTATTGGTCTACTGGCCTTGGGGTAACTGGATGTTGGCTGTTTTTATTTTTATTTTTTGAGATGGAGTTTCACTCTTGTTGTCCAGGCTGGAGTGCAATGGCACAATCTTGGCTCATTGCAACCTCCGCTTACTGGGTTCAAGCTATTCTTCTGCCTCAGCTTCTTGAGTAGCTAGGATTACAGGCACCTTCCATCGTGCCTGGCTAATTTTTGTATTTTTAGTAGAGATGGGGTTTCACCATGTTGGCCAGGCTGGTCTTGAACTCCTGACCTCAGGCGATTCACCCGCCTCGGCCTCCCAAAGTGCTGGGATTACAGGCATGAGCCACTGCGCCCAGCGTAGATGTTGGCTTTTTAACCAACAGCAGGCATGTGACTTTTTTTTTTTCCAATGAAAAAAAAAGAGTTCTTCCAACACCCAAAGGGCAAGGCAGGCAGAAGCACAAGAAACCTGAAGTTGCAAAGAAATTCAAAATTTCTCAGCCTATTTCAGATAAAAGGAAACTCAGAGAACACCCACCAGGGTTGGCAGAGTCAAATGCTAGGCAGATAAGGAACGTGTGAAGCCCGCCGGGTGCTAGGGGCGGAGCCTGTGGCACATCGCCCGGTGCTTGCCCAGTTTAAAGGCCTTTAAATTCAATTAGAAAACAAAACACTGCTAGGTCACACAGAACATGAGCAGGGTCAGGGTCTGACTGCACACTGCCAGTCTGCAGCTGCTGATCCTTGTCCAACCTGCTTATTTTATTCAAGGGGAAAATAAGGTCACAGAGTTAGTTGGTAGCAAAAGCAAATTGTGATTTCCACACCAGGGGCTCTCCGGGCCTCTCACCATATTGCCTTTGGAGAATACAAGTCCCTAGGATTACTTCTGGGTTTTTGTAAAAATGGAGATTACAATAAAAACAAAAGTTGAGGCTGATAGAACATAGAGCAGTTAAAATCAGCTTCCTCCTCCTCTACCAAATCAGAAAATCCTTTCGTGTTCTAGTCAACATAATGGCACCAGCTAATGAAACAAAGGGTCAGATCAGGCCATCAACTGGAAAGGGGTTTTCAAGAAACAGGTCTGTGATTGAGGAAAATACTAGCACGTGGGAGCAGTACAAGGTCTTCCTCTAAACCCAAGCAAAACGGTGCATTCTCAGCAGCGGCGGAGGCTCCGAGGCCTTCTAACACCCCATGCCATCTTGCTCTGGTGCCATCTTGTTCTTGGGCCATCTTGTTTCTGACAGAGCTTGTCTCACACAGTCTGCCTTTGAATTTCCTGCCCACGTGGACAGGGCCATGAGGACTCTAACACTACAGAATGCTAGTTCTCAGCCAAGTCCTGCACAGGGAATTTAGTGACAGCATCCTCCGAGTCTCAGCCATCTCTGGGGTGAATTCCTCTCGCCCCATGTATCAGGTGGGGACAAGGCCTCAGTGAGCAGGGCTCTCACATCCCCCACAGGGGACTCGACAGGTCACACTGCGTGTATCACACGCATGCCCTGCTGCGTGCACAGCTTGGACTGGCAAATAGATGCTAAGCTGGGGGCTCTTCTTTCCTGGGGGCTCCCTCGCTCCCTCCAGTTCTATAGATTGGTGCCATTATTTTTAATGGCAAAAACCGTAATTACTTTTGCACCAACCTAACAAGATATCTGAGTTTATAAATGAACTGACTGAAATCTGGACTCAGGCCAGGCGTGGTGGCTCATGCCTGTAATTCTAGCACTTTGGGAGGCCGAGGCGGGCGGATCAAGAGGTTAGGAGATCAAGGCCATCCTGGCTAATACGGTGAAATCCTGTCTCTACTAAAAATACAAAAAATTAGCCGGGCGCGGTGGCGGGCGCCTGTAGTCCCAGCTACTCGGGAGGCTGAGGCAGGAGAATGGCGTGAACCCAGGAGGTGGAGCTTGCAGTGAGCTGAGATGGCGCCACTGCACTCCGGCCTGGGCGAAAGAGCGAGACTCCATCTCAAAAAAAAAAAAAAGAGAAATCTGGACTCTTCTCCTAGGAGTGCCTGCTGGAAGTTGTAGAAAATGCACACACACAGATCTGCACCTCACCTAACTCAGCAGTTAAGCAAATGTTTCCCAAGAAGGCGGGCGGCTGCGAGTCAGAATGTGTGTGTGATCATCCACTTGGGTGGCAGGAAGGAGGAGACAGCACCTCCATGCCACGCCCACATTGTTCTCACCTGGACTGCCATAGTCGCCTGTGACCAGGGCTTCTGCTACCAAAGAGTTCTTCCCTTTAATCCATCTGACATCCTGCTGGCAGGTTACTGCCCCTAAAGCCCAGCTCTGTTCTATTTCAATACTGCTAAAAATGCTACGTCAGTCCAAATTCTGAGCCCACCAACCATGGTCCTCCATGATTTCGTCCCAGGCCTATTCCCCTTCTCACAGGCTGCTCTTCTCACATAACTCAATGTTCCTGGCAAGCCAGATGGTTGTAAGCCCTACACTGCCACAGCAGCGAGCTCCTTGAAAAGGAAAACCACTCTGTCACCTGTGTCCTTCCTAACGTCTAGTATTGTATTCAGCACTTACCAGAGGCTCAACACGCCCTGAATCAGACCACAGAAATCAGACCACAGAAATCAGGCACAACTTCCATGTGGAAATTTATTACCCAATGTGTTCAGCTAAGAAATTGAGTAAATTAAGAAATAACTGTAGTCATTTTTTTTTTTTTTTTTTTGACAAGGTCTCCCTCTTTTACCTAGGCTGGAGTGCACTGGTCCCACTTCAGCCTCCCTATAGCTGAGACTACAGGCACATGCCACCATGCCCGGCTGATTTTTAAAATTTATAGTAGACAAGGTCTTGCTACATTGCCCAGGCTGGTCTTGAACTCCTGAGCTCAAACAATCTTCCTACCTCAGCCTCCCAAAGTGCTGGAATTACAGGTGTGAGCCACCACTCCTGGCAGACTAGCTTTATTAAGCATATTTACACAAGGGCATGAGCATCCGTCATGAATGTAGCCTCTGAGGGCTCTGCGCTAAACACAAATGCAGAGTTCCTCAGGGCTGCCTCAACCACAGGAGAGCCAGGAGGCCTGTTTGCTGGAGCAAATCGCCAGCCCACCCCACACAGTTCCACTCAGTGACTATGTGTGCCTAAGGCGGAGGTGCCATTTACAGAGCTGCCAGTGGTGCTGCTGGGGAGAGTGGTGAGTATTCAGGGAGGCCTTGTAGGTGCCAGGTACTGGGCACAGTGCCTTTTATCATCTGCACAACAAGCTCTGTGTTAAGTGTTACAATTCCCTTTTTTTTTTTTTTAAATCCTGCCTTGTCCTGCCCCCAGTGTTAACATTCTTATTTGAAGCTCGGGAAAAACTAATTCATTGACTCCCGTAAACGCAGTTAGTAAAAGGAAGAGCTAGATTTCAAGCCCAGGCTCCTGCAGAGCCCTGGTGGGAAGGTAACAAGAGGCAACAGGGTAAGGACCCGGGCAAGTCTTTCCTGTGTACCATGTGCTCGGGCCCCACCGAGGGCAAGGACAGCCTGGTGTGGCGACAGGCTCGCAGAGGCCACAGGCTGGGCTCGGCCTTGGTGATCCACGGGGACTCCCTCAGATCCTGGGTTTTCCAATTCGTGAAAGGAATGTGGAACAAGATCAGAAAGTTGTGAAGGGGCTCAGAGTATGTCACCTTGAAATATGCAAATATGCTACTTTCGCATAAGGATTATTTTGAGTTGAAGGCAATTGGAGAAAGAGCAGATGCAGGAAAAGCTCTCTACCCACCTTTCTGCTTAGAGGCAGGGCACAAATTTCCCTTTATGAAGTTGTCACCCCCAGACTCCCTCCCTTCTCCCACAGAAGCAAGAGGAAGTGAGATGACTCACCACTGGGGACACTACCGACTTGAATCTGCATAAACAAACCTCACGAAATAGCCCCGTCTTCCATCAGTTTCCCCCATATATTTACCGTCCCACAATTTACTGCTCCTAGAAGCCCGAAGCCTTTTCCTTTGTCTTGTCATTTCTCAAATCATGTATTGCTTTCTGTTAAAATGGTATATAAGCTCTTAGGCTTAACCATTTCCTTGGGCTTTCATTTCTTCTTCTGTGAGAATCCCCTGTACACGTAAAAATTAAAATATTTACATCAAGTGCAAGTATGCCCTTTTCTCCTGTTAATCTGCCTTTATTTCTTATTTTTTGAGACGGAGTCTCACTCTGTTGCCCAGGCTGGAGTGCAGCGGTATGATCTTCGCTCACTGCAACCTCCGCCTCCCGGATTCAAGTGATTCTCCTGCCTCATCCTCCTTAGCTGGGACTACAGGCACATGCCGCCATGCCCAGCTAATTTTTGTGTTTTTAGGAGACAGGGTTTCACCATGTTGGCCAGGCTGGTCTTGAACTCCTGCCCGCCTTGGCCTCCCAAAGTGCTGGGATTACAGGCGTGAGCCACTGCGCCTGGCCTTAATCTGTCTTTAGTCAGTTTTATTGGCAGGGTCCCAGGTTCTAAACCTAAAAGGGTAGAGGAAAACATTTTTTCTTCCCTTTTAGTTGCATCCTTAAAGTTTTACCATTTCATAATTAGGTGATAATGTTTGTAATAAAGAGAACAATGCTATTAGAGATTTAAAAGCCTATACAGAATTAAAAGTGGCAGCACTGAGTTTAATTATGTAAGATGATGTCACCTTTTGGGTTTCTTGCTCTTGTCTGAGAACATCAGCTCTTTCTAGTCTAGAACCACTATTCCATCAACATTGACCAGATGGGGAACATGGAGCAAGAGAGGTCCAAAGGAGGTACCCAGGAAGCCCCAACGGAGAAAGTAACCCCAAGGCTGAAGCCTGAGCAGTTTGGTGGAGGTGCCAGATGAAGAGGGGATGTGTGTGTGGAGAGCACAGAGCTGCAGAGAGAAGAGCAGGGTCAAGGGGAGGGAGGAGCTAGTCATTTCTTAAGTGATGCAATAGCTCTGTGGCTATTATTGCCATTGCAGCTGAAATCCACGTCAGCCTCCTACCAATCAGGATTTCGTATCCTTTAAAACTCCTCTTCCAACTTTAATAAAAATTAAAACAGTGTGCTTTCCCCCACCCCCAGTCTGATAATCCACCACCAGGCACACAGGCCTTAGATGGAGACAGATGGTGATCTGTCTTCAAAGACTTTGTCAAGCTTTGTTACAAAGCTTTTTGTTTTCTGTTCATTCCCAGGTGCAGCTGAGTTCCCAAGCCCTGGTCCTGTCCCTCCTGGGGTGACAGCCTCCACTTTCCAATTCATAATGTCAGAGGCATGTGAGCCAGAACAACTCCATCTTAAATAGGAGCTGGGTAAAATGAGGCTGAAACCTACTGGGCTGCATTCCCAGATGGTTAAGGCATTCTAAGTCACAGGATGAGACAGGAGGTCGGCACAAAAGGCAGGTCATAAAGACCTTACTGATAAAACAGGTTGCAGTAAAGGAGCCGGCCAAAACCCACCTAACCCAAGATGGCCACAAGAGTGACCTCTGGTCGTCCTCACTGCTACACTCCCAGCAGCGCCATGACGGTTTACAGATGCCATGGCAACGTCAGGAAGTTACCCTATGTGGTCTATAAAGGGGAGGCATGAATAATCCACCCCTTGTTTAGCATATCATCAAAAAATAACCATAAAAAAGGGCAACCAGCAGCCTTTGCGGCTGCTCTGTCTATGGAGTAGCCATTCTTTTATTCCTTTACTTTCTTAATAAATTTGCTTTTACTTTGCACTGCGGACTGGCCCCGAACTCTTTCTTGGGTGAGATCCAGGAATCCTTTCTTGGGGTCTGGATCAGGGCCCCTTTCCTGTAACAATAATGGCTGAGGAACATCTGAGCCTCCTTATGTAAACATATGAAATTAAAAATGTGTCCATGAGAATACAGCTTCCCTCCTCTCCTCTCCCCACAGGGGAGGTGCTTCCTAGCCCAGAGAGCGCTCCCACAAAAGTGGTATTATCCAGGAGGGATGGCCTGGAGAAGGGAATGGCAAGGGCAGGGGTTTTGAAATTGGTTGGCATTTCCATTTTCCAAGTACCAGCTATATGAATGACATTGAGTAAGAGGCTTAACATGCTTATGACTCTCTTATGAATGGCAAGAGGTACTATCTGGAAGAAATGTTTGTGAGAGTCAAAGAAAGTGATGATATAAGGTAAAATGCCCCGATGATATAAGGTAAAACGCCCGCCGGTCACATTCTCTCTAGTGCCTTCAAACAGCACATTAGTATAATAATTCAGGGACACATTTAAACAGCCCTGTGGGCTGGCCTGGGGACCCATACGTAACCACAACAGAGTCTATGACAAATTGCCCCTTTAGTTCCAGGTAACCATGAGATAAATGAACTTTTGTAAAAGTTTATAATTCTTGCAAAAGTTGGGAACATCTTGCATAAGAACGGCAACTTGCAAAGTGACTCGATTTCTAACCACAGTATGAGGAGCTTTCTAACCGATCCTTTGTGTAAAGGCCAAAAACGATTTTCAAGGTCCCATGCGAAAAAGCAGGAGACAATTGCCGTAGCAAATTTATAAAGTGACAGAGTGCGGCCCTTATGGAAAACAGATGGGGCTACTGGGAAAAGGGCAGCCCCATGACGTGCTGGAGACATGAGAACCGAGAGACTGTCCTTAGGTACTTGTGGGTTTTGATGGGATCTGTCTGGAAAGGATACATTTACCATTTGGGAAAACAGAAACCAGGGCAATATGAGTTTACAGGAATGATATTTAAAGGACTCATGTCTTCAAGCTTATGCTCCTTCTTTCAGGATCAGGTTGAATGACGAGGGGCCGGTCCCTCATGTTACACATAACCTTTGGCATTCCCATCACCAATGCCTGCTATGGCACCTTCCCCTCCCTTCACAGGGTTGAAGATGGCCTGCTGTGAAGTCAGGGGTCACATGGCTCCTGTGAGCTCCTGGCTCTGAAAGACACACATTCGGAACATACAGCATTTAATATAGAGAAACAATCCTCACACAGAGGTTGCTGAGAGGCTGGCCCGAGTCACAGATGACCTCAGAAGCTGTTTCGAGATTCAGTGGAAAGAGGGTTTCTCAGAAAGCCCTCCCTCCGATCAAGTTGAGAGGAAAAATGTTAAATACGAAGGATTGAAATGCTAAAAAAAAGTTATGCCATTGAAGCATACTTTTTGTTGTAGTTGTTTCAAAAGATTTTGTTCCAAAAGCCTAACTTTTATACAGTGCAAGAGGCTGTTTCAAGGTGAGGTTTAGAGGACACACCTGAAACTTTTTAGAATGGCAGATGTCAGACCTCACTAGAAAACTCCGAGGTGGATGGGTTTTGTTCTCTCTCTCTCTCTTCTTCCAACTCCTTGGGTCCAGAACATGAAAACCCAGAAAAAAAATCACAGTATTACTCTACTTAGGATGTGACTCTGTAGTCACTGGTTAATCACTGCTCTGGTCTTAGATGACATTCAAATGTAAATGCTGTGATTACCAAACCATCTCAGACTTCTGGGGGTAAGTGTTCAACCAGCACTTGTGATTCACGCTGGGCTGCCTTTGACAGAGTTGGCAGAAAAGAAAAGAAGCAAAAGAGAAGAAACCACACGCACAATTCATTGGTCATCTGTTGTGACCGAAGCTTCCCTGTCAAGCGAGGGGGGTGGGGGCGGGGGAGCGCAGGAAACTGAACACAAGCTGGGAATAAAATTCCAGACCGGGGCCATGCTTTCCACACCTGTAAATCCTTTAAAAGAAAAGTTAATGGATTTTTAAAAAAATCATACAACTTAAGTCTTCTTGTACTTCTTTCATTTCCTAAACAAATCCTAGGGCCCAAGTGATTATCTATATTTCGATTCATGGATAGAGGAAGACATCTGTTCAGTAGCATTAAGAAGAAAATCTTTCTTCTTAATGAAAGATTAATGAAGCTTTAATTAAGATTTCTTCTTAATGAAAGCTGCTAGTTTAGGTTCAGCAGCTCCTAAACTAGCATTTTGTTCCTCTAGGTACATAATATGGGTTTAAATTTTAGGTGTGTCTGCGTGAAAATGAAAACTTATTTTCAGTTACCGTTTTGTTTCAAGATGGAAGCCTGAATTTGAAATCCAGCCCAATGTGGTTTGCTGTTTTAAGGCCACGTGTCTCCTTAACATAACTCTTTTTCAAAAAGTCATTGTGTGGCCAACAAATTGAGATAAAACAAAATTTAAAGGAATACCTTACTTCATTTAGGCAACCGAATACTAAAATTTGAAATTCAGAATGAAGTACAGCCCCAGAAACTATGGAAGTGAGGCCACTCAGGTTCATGGCTGCACCTCCTTTGAAACACACACCCCTTTCTCTCTTCCAGTCTGCAGAGGTCCCTGAAAACAGTGCTTCTCAAAGGTGGGGCCTCCTTGACCCACAGCATCAGAGTCCCCCGGGGCCCTAAGCCCAGATTCCCAGAAACAGATACTTTCCAGATGGAGCCCAGGAAGCCAGTAGATGGGGGGTCCAGGAGATTCAAACCTTGAGGAGCTTTTGCCGTCAAATGTCAGCAAAATTGCTGGGATTTCTCATCTGCCTGAAACTGCCATTGTACAAATAACACCTTCACGTTAGTGCTGGGGATGAAAACCTTTTCCTCCACCCTCCTAGGGTCAGTGCTTGGGGCCTGTGAATTAAACTGACAAAAGACAGGCTGGCAAGAGAAAAGACAAAGTTTAATCACATACATATACCGGCAGGAGAGTGCAAAAAATGGCTCAGAGAAGAGGTTGGAATTTGGGGCTTTATATACCATCCTAATGCAGGGAAGGGGTTAGGATTTCAAGAGACAAGAAATAGTGGGAAATGACCGAGAAATACACGGGGGAAATAATATAAGGGAACGTTTGTTTTAGTAAGGTGTGTTTATGCAATTTCTCATCCTGCACCAACTTCTCATCTTCACCTCTGCTGGGAGAAATCTCCCTTAAAGGGGGATTTATGACAGTTGAATTCTTTGGGAAAGCTCTGTTTCTAGGTAGATGGGGGAGTTCCGACAAAGCTGCGTCCTCAAATGCTGTCAGCTCACAACAGTCCTTATGGCCAGTGGCATATTCTGGACCACTTCAGCAGCAAACAGAGTCAACTGCATTTCCACATCTATTCCCAACCACACTCTTGCCACGTAAACAAGTGCTAATCCCATTTAACAGGGAGGCCCCAAGAGGTTAGTTACCAAATAGGCCTTAGGTCATATGGTTTATAGTATCTAGGACTTGAATTTAGATCTTTGAATTTTAAACACCAGATTTATCCTTTAAGAACAAAGAAAACATCTCCAGCCCCTGCAAATACACACACACACACACACACCCTCATCATTTAGACATAATGTCCTCATTTTAGACATCTTTTTTTCAATAAGACTAGCACAATTTATCACCATGACCATTAATGAGACCAGCTCTTAACAAGCTAAGCTTATCAATGAGGGCTCTCTCCCATGTTTGTCGAGACGTAATTAAATACTCAGCAGCCGGCCAAATGTCGAAAGACCCTAGGTCGCTCTTGAATTGCCCATCTGCTTCTGAACATAATGACGTTGACTGATGACCTTGGGGAGCTGGCTGTATTTAAGAGAAGAGCCAATCACTGTCAAACATTGGTGCCGAACAGAGAGCAGCCCTTAAATACATACACACAAGAAGCAAAGAAAAAATGTTTCATTTGGGAAAGAAGACAGAAGGCACAGGATGGCAGAAGAAGGAACTTACATTCTATAAATATTGAGAATATTTTCTCAAGTAAATTTTAGATTCGATTCGCTTATTCCTAAGTTAGAAAATATTTTAAGAGGATTTTTGCTAAGGGGAATGGTACACGAATTAGAATCTACTGTCCAGTCTCTGACAGCACTGGGGAATGCCTTGGTTTCTGTGGCTTTTTCTTCCAGAACTGCATTGTCCAATACAGTGGTCACGTATGGCTATTTAAACTTAAATTAATTAAAATTAGGTACAAGTAAACCTTCAGTTCTTCAGTTGCACTGGCCACACTTCAAGTGTTCTATTGGACAGCACTGATCTAGAATCTGATGTTAACATGTCAAAATGAAAACACCTTCCTAGCATTCTCAATGACATGTAAGTAAGAAGGAGGGGAAAACCAAACAAATTTTTAAAAAAAGTAGTATTTCACATATATGGAAAAAGCATAAGAAATAATAGAGAATACCCAAAACAGCTTGGCCAAATCTCTACATGTGCCATATTCTCCTCCCCTCTTTCCTTCCCCTTTTCTAGTAGAAGCTCTACTGGATCCCTTTGATGAGTCTAAAGGGCTCTATTGAAAAGTTCAAAGGACACAAGCGGTAGTGTCTGACACGACCATGTGGTTAAGAACCTGGGCTCTGGGGCCAAACAGCCTGGGTTCTAAGTTTTCTGGGAAACTAAAAGCCATTCTAAAATGTTTGGGATTTCATTGAAGGTTAAAATGAAACTAATTTGTACACATAGAGTGATGTATAAAGATCCTTTTTCTGGAGGTAGAAGTGAACAGCGTGTCTTGAAAGAACCAATTCCAAACTTTAAGCATATTGAAATAAGTAAGCGTTAGGCAATCACGAACTCCTTCAGTATCACATTTTGGTCCTTATAATTTCAGAAGCAAGCTTCTTGCAAACTATCCACCTGCTGCCTCCTTAAAATGGGGTGAAGGTGCTTCTGGAGCTAGAAGCAAACACAGGAGAAAACTCATTTCTTGGCAGCACTGGCAGCCTGGGCTGAGGAAACCATCTTCCTAGTCTTGGTGAATTGTTCAAGAAATTTTAAGTATCAGGAAACAAGTGGACTCCTCACTGAGCAAACTTCCTTTATACAAAGAAAGTGGCCATTTGTTGTCCAGTACTTGACTAGACAAAAGACCCATGGCTAAGACTGTAATAAATATGTCCCTACGTCCGAATGCAAAGAACAATTGGCTTTGTCAGAATTCTTAACTTTCTTTTATCTTAGTGTTACTTCTACTACATTCCCAAATTCAGTAGACTCCTGGCATCAGCATCTAGGGAATTAGCACACAGAGGTGTTTGAATAGGTACCGAGGTTCATTCAAATGACTGAGAAACGAAAGATACATGTTTGAGTTTTATATAGTCCATCTCCAGTCAACTTAAGAAAACAACTTCTTAGAGGGAAAGCACTCACTTTTAAGTTATAAAGAAAGTACCAGTAGTTTATATTTCTTTTCTTTTTTTTTTTTTTTTTTTTTTTTGAGACAGAGTCTTGCTCTGTCACCCAGGCTGGAGTGCAGTGGTACGATTGTGGCTCACTGCAGCCTCCGCCTCCTGGGTTCAAGTGATTCTCCTGCCTCAGCCTCCTGAGTAGCTGGGATTACAGGTATGCACCAACACACCTGGCTAATTTTTTATTTTTAGTAGAGACAGGGTTTCACCATGTTGGCCAGGCTGGTCTCAAACTCCTGACCTCAGGTGATCCTCCCGCCTCGGCCTGCCAAAGTGCTGGGATTACAGGTGTGAGCCACCACACCTGGCCCTAGTAGTTTATATTTCTAAAAATATGGTGCCCTTCCCAGGACAAGAGGATAAGAGAAACGTGGGACTTGTATTTATATGGAATTGAGATGGTCAAATGCTTGTTGACTCAGTAATACACTTCTATCATTATGTAAAACCAAGTCTGCCTCCAAATAATCATGAAGTAGAACTGGCCTACCTGCTGCTAAGCAGATTTTGTTTTTGTTTCAGTTTTCTATTTATAACCTGCTGTACATATAGCCGAGCTTGTTTCTTATTTTGGTGTCTCCCATTCTCCGAGAGCGTTGGCTGCTGTGGCCTTCCTTGATATTGCAGAATACACTGAGCGACATGGTACACACGCTTGCTGTCAGCTGTCATACTGCCACTAAACGGCTTCCACTTCAGCATCTGAAATGTTCCACCTACAGCCTATGAGTGATTCAGCCTGGTGCCAGTGAAACTTTTCCTGCCTTGAACTGCTCAAAGCCCAAGCAGGCTCCTGGACGTTCAAGGGCACAGACTCTCTTTGGATGTGCACGATGCCAATCTGACAGGCCAGCGCTACCTCTGCTCCGGTCCCAGCTCAACGTCTCTGCTGACCTGCTCACACGTTCATGTACCTCTAAAACCCAGCATTGCACGTCTGAAGCTGCAATCACCCCTGCCCCTCTCCGCACAAAAGCCAGCCCTTCCATCCACTTCATGTCTGTTAATGACCCATGCATTCCCTCAGTCACCCCAGGATGAGAACTGGGGGCAGCAACCCCTTCCTCCCCTGCATGGATGAAGTCCCAGTCCAGCCAGCTTCCTCCCTACAAATCCTCTTAGTGACTGTGCACCCCATTGCCGCTACTCTGTTCCAGCTTGGGTAGGGTCCCCTCCATATCTGCTGCCACACAGCTTACAAGGGCATTCCCAAGCAGGCAAGTGGCTCCTTAAACCCTTGTTTAAGGGTGCATTCCTGTGTCATCACATCCAGATCCTGGGCAGGCACGCAACACCTCCAGCTACTCCCAGCTGCACCATCCCACAGCCTCTTGGGAGTCCATGGGAGCTGTGCCCATTCCCTGGCCATCCCTCAGACCCACCTTCCACTTGGTTCCCTGTCATGCCTTTGCTCAGCTCAGTCCTATTAGAAATAGTCTGCCCTTGCTGACACCCGGGATGAATTCTAATCTAGGACCTGGCAAAGCTGTCTTGGGTCAGGGCACACATATAACACAGAGCACATACCCCCTAGTAGCATCTAAAGGACAACATACATACATTTTAACTTTTCACATTAAACAAAGATACTATAGGAATTCCCTGAAAATACAGACATATGTATTAAGGGAATCACCAATAACCGAAACACCCAGTGTTCATATTTTAGTATATTTCCTCCCAGTCTTTCAAAACGCTTTTTTTAAAATGGTTATCAGTTTGCTTTTGTTATTTTACATTATGTTGCACACATTTCCCCAAGTCATTAACTACCCCCACGCTGTGATGTCCTGTGAGTGCCCGAAGTTTGACCGTGCAACCACGCCACTCATGGACTTAACCCCTCGCATCACTGCGGGACATTCAGCAGCTTCCTATTTTGTACGGTTGCGTTGTCTTACACGCACATGCATCTGTCCCCCCAACTGGACCCTAGCGTTCTTGTGGGCCATGTCCTTCTCTCACACTTCCTCGTACCCCTCAGGATGGTGAAGAGCTGACACATGGAAGACTCTGGTGAGTGTTGGCAGCTGACCTGAGCAACCAACCCCCAACACTGGAGCATCATCACAGCTGACCTCTGAGAGCTGAACTGCACAGGAGAATTTAACTACACCAGGAGCACTTAGTCATTCCTTCCCCTGGGTAACAGGAGGCAGGGCCCAGCCATGCAATGAACTGCCAAATGCCTCAGGTATCTGCTTGATCTCTTGGGTCTCCTAAGCTGCTTCTCTCCCAGTCTCCTTCTCTCATTCATCGCTCGTGTTGGCTACCTCCTGATTCTTCTCAATGGTCTTCTCTTTCTCCTCCTACTTTACATTTTCTGATCTATACTTTTTAGCGTAAAAATCTGATTTTTTTTATGACTTCATATTGAATTTTTTAAAAGTCTGATATTTTCTCATTATTCCTCTAATCTCCACTGGAGACTCACTTTATGCGCAAGATTCCTGAGTCTTTGGCTTGGCATAGGAGGTCCTACACAGTCTGCCCTGCCCGCAGGCTGTGGCCAAGAGCCCTTCCTTCTACTGCTAAAGATGAAGCTCTGCCCAGCATCAGGAGGTGTGCGGCTGTTGCCCCAGCCTGGACGCCCTCCTGTCTCTGCGTGGTGATATGTCCTCATGGAGGCTTTTGCTCTCCACTCCTTCATCTAACTCAGGCCTCCCTGGCTCTCTTATTCACTGCAGGCTTCTCCTTCATGGCACCTTTCCCAGCTGCGGGGGACACACTTATCTAATTACCTGCATGCTGTGTGTCTCCTGCTCTGGAAGGCTCCAGGAGGAAAGAGACATTCTTTTTGTTTTCTTCAGTCCCAACCCTCGAATCCTTGGTGCCTGCACGTCCCACGATTCCATGCTTGTGGACGGAAGGAGGTGGGGATGTGGGGAAGTGAGGGAGGGAACTGGTTTCTGACCATGGCCTGAACAGCTACTACAACTAAGGGGTCTGGCCTCTGAACCAAAGCCTAGGCGCCATCTTTCCTGGAGCAGGAGCTGTATTTTTCTACAAGCTTCTGCTTTCTCTTCTTACCTGAGCTTTGGGTGACTTGTGGCCATCTGCTCAGAGTGACAACAGCAGTCTGCATTGTGTTTATCTTGCTCTCAGGTTCTTTATTTAGCAAGGCCACTGTCTTCTTACTGAGTCCCATCTGCACCTAAGTGAGTGCACACTATAGAATCCGGCCCTGTTGATGGAAAAATGCAGCCCACCATTCGGCACTTACCAACCTGGCAATCACATGAGCATCCACCACATTCCTGGCACTGAGCTGGGTGTGGTGCCCTTCCCAACTCCTGGGACCTGACCCACCCAACACCTGAGGCCAGATACTTCACCCTAGCGGCTGCTCATTCAACCCAAGATCCAACTAGAAAACTGTCCAAGGAAAACAGAGCTTCAAACCTTCCAGCTGCAGAAAGTCACCAAATCTTACAGCAAGCATCCTGGGTCACAAGGAGACAAACCCTTCCCAGCCAACGGACCGGGTCCCCATGACCCAGAGCCAGGGCACGGAGGGCTTAGGAATTTAGAGGCTTTCCTTCAGAGGAGAGTCAACTGGTACTGTCTTCCCTTCCACCTGTCTCCCCAGCCTTCATCACCACTCTGGAAATAGTCATCTTTCATAACCCCTTCAGAAGAGTAAACAGTGTCTCCCTCTGGGTAAACCAGAAAGCCACAAAGCCTCCCCTGAGCAGGAAGACAAGGAAGAGGGATGCTCCTCTGCTTCTGCCCTCAAGGACAGCTGCCTTTTCTGCAAACAGCTGGGTGATGGGGTGCTTCCCACTGGGGCCAACTGGCCGCTGGGCACTTCTCCCTGCTCTTCGTTCCTCCCTGCCAAAGCCTGCAGAACCCTCGAGGAAGCCTGCCCTAGCCACCAAGCAGCTCAGCACTGAGCTGGGGCTTCGGACTGGGCAGTCAGAGCCCCAAACACCTTTCTGTCTCCTACCTGTCTTTCTTCCTCCCCACTTCCTGGGGACCTAAGAGGCAGCCTCTCTCCCCCTATCCCACCTACCCGAGGACTCTTCGGCCAAATTGACTCCTACCACCAAATCCCAATGCCAACCCCGAGGCAAGCCCTGTGGCCCCTGGAGTTTCTGGAACCCTCTCTAGAATGTGGTTCAACCACAGGGCATCCCCTGCAGGCCCTGAATTATTAAGGTACCAAAATATACCTTCCTTCCTCCTCCACCTCCTCACAGCCTAGTTTGCAGTTAGGCTAACCGTCACGGCTGGCATGAGCTGTTTTCATGAGATTAAAATGCTTGGCCCTTCTTCCCACACACTATTGTATTTCTGTTTGGTGAAGAATATTGAATACTCAACCACCCAAGTGCTTTAAATATCACTGAATCTCGGGAGGTGGAAGAGCAGAGTGGAGAAGATGAATTCTTTGAACTACTCAGAAATAAGCCTAACATGAAAGCAGGAAATTCATACGGAGTGGGCAGTGCCTCAAGCAACCTGATATCTTCAGGAAAGATAAGGTGGTGGCTTATTGCTCCCATCGCTCTCTGATCACAGACCTGGGACAGAGCACCTCTTCCAGGGCTCTTGATTCCTGTGATACACGAAGGCAGATGATCATGGTCGCCTCCATCCCCTCTTGTGGGCTAAGTACATTCACAGTCCCTTGGTTCTTGGTCTTTGTGTCCTTTGAAGCACATAAAAGTCTGGTGGATGAGTAGGACCATGGTTGATAGAAAATTATTTCCCAGTACTGGACAGCATAGTGACTCAGCATGCATGCACACACACACACACACACACACACACACACACACACACACACACCCCAAATTTTCATGAAACAATACTTAACCCTTATTGTGTGTGATGCACTTAATTCTATTTTTTTCTTTAAAAATGCTGGGCAGGACCCACCCGATGGATTCTATAACCCTTAACCCAAGCCCTAATGTGTCATAAACTACAGTTTTAAAAGCTGCTCTAAAGTAGAGTTGGAAAACTATGACCCTCGGGCCAAATCCTGCTGAAGGCTGCTGTTTTTGTACAATGCACTGCCTGATTTTATTCAGCTCGTCCCTAAGAATGGTTTTGACATTTTTAAATGGTTCAAGACAACCAAAAGATGAATAATATCTCTTGCGTGAAGTTTATGTGAAATTGAAATTTTAGTGTCGACAAATGCGGCTTTTGTGGAATGCGGTCACACTCATTCACCTCCAGATTGTCCATGGCTGCTGTTGCAGTAGCAGGGAGTAGGTGGGGCAGAGACCGTATGGCCTGCACAGCCCAGAATATTCATGTTTTGGCCCTTTGCAGAAAACTTGGCCCATGCCTGCTCTGAAGCTTTGACAGGGGCAGGCTGGATTAACTGATCCATTCGTCAAACTGGTTGTCAGAGCCAGCATGTTTTAGTTATCTTTCAGTTTCTAACAGAAAAATCGGCATTATTACTTAAAAAATGCAAATGGTGATTTTTATTATGAGAGCAGATTCCTCAAGGGAGACTGAGTTATTTTCACATCAGAGAGAGAAAACAAATGGAATTTCTTGGTGGTAAGGGGGAGCTGGTCTCACTGCCCTTCTCACTCCCATTCTGAGGTCAATCATCTTGTATCTTCAAAGGGCACTTGAATTTTTAATCATCTTCTCTTATTGACGCATTTAATTTGTGGTGAAAGAGAAAGATTTTTTTCTTAAAAAAAAAAATCCCTTTTGAATTTACTAACTTATAATGGTGAGCCTGCATTTCCTCTAGGAGAAGCAAGGCCAGGCCGATTTGAACAAATTCCACTTAAAATTCAAGAAACCCATGTGAGATGAAAAGTACCCTCAGAATGGCCACAAACAAAGACCTCATAAAAGGCTAATGCCGTTTGTATAGAATTACAGGAAAGAAAGTGAGAGCTAGAGAGGCCCTCGCAGTTAAAGTCCCCAGCTTTTGTGAGGCTCAGGCGGGATGGAAAAAAAATCTCCCTATTAGCATTCTAGCCGGATGGCCCTTTGTCCAGTGTAATCAGAGTGCGGTGGAAAATGCCAGGCAATTTAGCCTCTTGGGGTGGAAAACGAAGGGGCGAAGGAAAAGGGTTGGGGAAAAATAATCTGATGTTATCAGCTAGTGCTGGCAGAAAGACAAGTCTTGAGATTTTATGGGGTGGGGGTGGCTGAGCTGGGCAATGAACACAAACCCTGGGGGTTGCCCTGAGCGTGCCAGGCAGCGGGGAACATTCAGCCCACAAGTACTGGATGGTCACAACTAATGAGCAGTCATCCAGGCTCAGTCAACAGCCCTCTCTGTGGCTTCCCGCCCACCCCTCCCACTGCTCTGGAAACCTCTCTCCCCTCGACCTTTCCTGGCTTTCGCCTAAGAACACATCACTGGCCACTTCAAAGATTCTGTAACCCATCTCCTCCCCCAGCCACACTGTACCACAGGGTGGGCCCTATGGAGCCATATTTCTGCTGTTTGGTATCAAAACTGTCCCCAAGGAGACTTGCTACTTCATTCAGGACTGAGCCAGGAAACCCAGGTCCTAATGCATTCTCATCAAATGTACATGACCCCCAGGTGAGCAGGAGGATGGGAAGCAGGGCCAAGGCCTGAGCTGCTGCAGTCATGGGGACCACCTCGAGGCAGATGGAGTTCCCATCTAGGCCACACCAAACAGGAAAGCAGGGAGGGATGCTCTGGGTGGATGACTGTCCACCACCCGACTGGTAAGGCTGCTCCGTTTCTGAAATGGGCGTCAAGGCGATAGCACTCCATGGCCTCCCCTCCCCAGGCAGGGCTGCTGGAGTGCTGAGAGGTGGCAGAGGCCATGGGCAAAACCAGGCCCACCAGGACCACAGATAAGGAAGGGAGGAGCAGGGCAGGTTGTGGAAGGAGATGTGAGAGTGCCTCTCGTCCTGCTGCTCTGACAGTGAAAACCATGTACACCGACATGTACAGACACACAGACACTCACAAACATACACACACAGACATGCACACACACACACAGCCACAGACACTTACAAGCATGCACACACAGACATGCACAGACACACACACACACAGCCACAAACACACACACACAGCCACAAACACAAGCACATACAGACATGCACAGACACACTCACACACAGACACAGCCACAGAAGCTCACCAGCATGCGTGCACAGACACACACAGACACATATTGACCCATTCACATACACAGCCACATACACACATAGGCATACTTGCAGACACACAAATATACGGACAGAGAGAAAGAGAGCAGGTGAGCACACACCAAGCCCCAGCCATAACAAAAGGGAGAAAAGGCTCTGATCTCTGCCATTCTTGTTTTTCCATCTGAAAATGGGAAACCTGCTACTGGGACTCACCTGAATCATGGAAAATGGACTCACTTGAGTCCTTAAATCATACTCTCACAGCATATGAAAACTGTCAAGCTTCCTGGAGGTCTGAGAATAAATGGTGTCGCTTACAGGTGTTCAAAAAGCAGAGAAATGACAATTCTTTAATTAATCTGAGTGAAGGAAAAGCAAACAGTGCAAACTCAGAGCCAACAGCAGTTTAGAGACGCTCCCTGGATACGCATGGACAAGCCGCATGCCCTGCAAACACCCGGGAGAAGATCAGTTGCCCCTGTGACCTGCACCTTGCTACCAGAACCCCCAGTGGTCAGCTTGTCCCAACAGGACTTTGTTGCTGAGGAACAGGGTCAAAATATGATTAATACAGTGATTATATTCACTTTTTGCCTTAAATTTTAAGTAAGACTTTTTACCCTGTTCTTCAGCAATGACCAGACCATGTCAAGAGATGCAAAGTCTCACCTGTGAGTGCTCCGCTTAATCTAAAATTACATGTAAGTATTATTACTTCCCTGTTCACAGGAATAATCTGTTATTCTTGGAGATTTTGAAGGCAAGATGGCAAAGGGTCATAAAAGGCACATAACTGTGGGCCTTTATCTGGGCTTAAACCAAAACCTGGTTTTCCAGCATTTGAACAAAAAAAGGGAAGCTCCGTCTGTGTTAGATTTCCTGTACCACAGCCAGATCCCCAATGAAGAGGTGCTGCCTGATTCTCCCAGCTGCCAATCTTGCCCTCTTCTACAGCATTTTAGTTAAAATAACTTCTTGTGTCTCAACATCTGATTTGAGCAGTTTGGCTTCAGGCCTGAATCCCACTCAATGGGAAATGCCGTGACCCTCATGCTGGGATTCACGATGTCACCTGCTTGATTGAGGTGTTCATTATGCTTTACAAAATCACATGTATAAGACTATTAGGAAAACAGTTCAGCTGTAAATCACAAGACTAGGGCTACTGGAATTTTTGCTCCCAAATCACTAGATCAGTCAACCACTGCCTTTCCAGGTAAAGGGCTGTGCTCACCTCGTCCCATTACCAAAGCTGTGATGTGGCTCTTCTGCCCTGTGCACTGCCACCCAAATGTACTCACGTGATTTCTGGCTTCCAGGGTTGCCATTCCCAAGAGCTCCCTCCTCAGGAAGCCACACCATTCCCCCACCTTCTTAGTAGAGGCAGACTCTCCCTTCTACCGCCAGTGTTTCCCAGGACCCCAGGTCTGGCCCAGAGCATGACAGCATCAAGGAAGCCTCATGCAGAGGCTCCTTACAGATCCCAGACTACCAACTTTTCCAGGTCTCCTATGCGTGGGCTGCTTTACTTTCTCTAAGAAGGCACAAGGAAAAATGCTGTTCCTTGGGCCGGTTGACCGAATCCTTTGATGTGACAGGTAGCTAAGCCACTTATCTGGACCCATAAACCTCCTTGGCAGGCCTGATTGGATTGTGGAAATTTAGACGGTGATCATATGTGTTTTCTCCTTAGAGTTGGCATGGCCAAGACAAGAGCCACATGCAACTTCTAAGCAAAACACACACACAGGCTCACACACAGAACACATAGCATGGTGCACTCCCAACGGAGAGGCAGTCAGGGCATTGGATGGGCAAAGACACTCCTTTCAAGACCCTTCAAAGGTAAATTCAACAGGAAGCGCACATTTACGGAGGAGCAAGTGACTAAAGGCACTCACAGACTTTTCCTTCTCTTGACTTGTGTACCTTTACATCTTTACATGAGGTGGGTTGGGTAAACAAAAGAAAATCTCAAGAAGATTCAGATTCTCTTTCCATGTCCCTGCTGCATTTAGTAAGTGCCTCTATCGTAGTGACCACTGTACTGTGGTCAGATCCATCGATATAGTAGAGACTCTGTGCCTCGAAGGCAAGGCAATGTCTTTCCATCCTCAAGAGACCCAGCATCCAGCAGGCACTCAAGAAAGGATGGGTGAACCATTTATTAGTGGGTAAAGTAATGGATGAACTGAAACACAGTCTGTTTTTAGTTGATGTCCCAGTAAGAGTGTTAGGGGGAAGTCAAGGTGTTGGAGGGGTTGCTCTAGATTCCAATGATCCACACCACCTCTCATTTCTTACTAATCAATCAAATAGTGAATGTCTAACAAACGGGGAAGGTACTATGCTGGGCCAAGTAGCCATGTAATGGGTTTCTGAATCTCATAATTCAACATCATCTTCTTCAACTGACACTTGTCCTTCCATGTCAATTAAGCAGGCAGCCTCATTAGTTCATGGGTAGACAACACGCAGAACAGACAAAGTAGGACCTGAGGGCCAGAGGGTGACAGTATCAACTCTGCCCCTAAAAGCACAAGGCATTTGGACAATTTGTGCTATACTCTTTCCTTTAAACAGGCAACAGGAAAAACAATAAAAGATATTCCTACTACTGAGTTTATAAAAACACAAACAAAAAAACCAGCGCCTCTCCACATGGCAGTATTCAAATCCTTATCTTTGGGCTCCTACCCTCTATCTGCTTGGAAACAGCTCCCTGTCTTTGTGGCCGCCACCCTCCCCAGCTAAAAAAAAAAAATGTCTCCCTCCAAATACTACCCAGTAGCTCTTCAAATAAAATGGGATGAATAGAGAGGCCTTGATAACCATCAGTTTTCTCATCTTCAAACTGGAAATCAGAAATAATATCAGAGTAAAGACATTGACTTATTAGGTACAGTGAGAAGCCTTTGAACTTAAAAGACAGGAGGAAGACAAGCACGCTGCTCATGGGTTGGTCACACCCTGTTCTATGCAACACAGCAACCCTCCCTGGGTCGAGAAAAAAAAATCTCCATGATAATCTCTTAGAAATATAAATGTATTTATAGATAGATATTTTCCCTCTTACCATGTGTATAAGAGAACAGGACGTTGCTGGGCAGAGGGAAGTTATTGTGTGAAGGCCAAGGTCATAACAAGGTTACCGTTCTCATGAGTCTGGGCTAGGTCTGGGCCCTCCCGCCCCGCTCCCTGTATCAGCCCCACTCCCAGGCTCCAGAGCTGGGCCACTTGATGCCTGGTCAATCCTTTCTGTGCCTTCCCAAATTTACTCTCAATTTCTGGCTCATCTACTATTCTCATTTGCTATTTCTTAAGTCCTGGGCCACGGGAGCCCAAGGTCTCACTCAGCCCTGCACAAACCCCAGCTCTCAAAGCCGGCGTCGCTCTCACTCATTCCCTGTCTCCGCATCGACACGGAGGAGCCACTGGATATAACGCTGAGGTATAAAAAAAAAGAAGGAAGTTCAGAAAAACAAACACAGTACGACAGCATTTGTAGGAAGTTTTTTTTAAAAGGCAAAACTGTACAACGCAGTGTTCTCGATGTGGGAAAACCTAACGAAACTCATGAGGATGAAAAACAGCAAACGGGGTGGGGAGACTTGTGGACAGGGGAGGGGGACGAGGCGGGGGGCGGGAGGGGGAGGAGGCGGCGGGGAGGAGGCGGGGGGGGGCGGGAGGGGGAGGAGGCGGGGGGGCGGGAGGGGGAGGAGGCGGGGGGGGCGGGGGGGCGGGAGGGGGAGGAGGCAAGGGGGGGGCCGGGAGGGTGGGACTTATTAATGAGGCTTGTTTCTGAGTCCGGGTAGCAGATACACGTGACATCAGAAACATCTCATAGTTAATCACGAAAGAAACCGAAGCATGCGTGCTCTCTCGGGAGGGCCCTCCTTCTGCGTGCCAGCCCTTGGGATCTGGACTTCTGGCTCCTG
This sequence comes from Gorilla gorilla gorilla, assembly GCF_029281585.2. Taxonomy (NCBI): domain Eukaryota; kingdom Metazoa; phylum Chordata; class Mammalia; order Primates; family Hominidae; genus Gorilla; species Gorilla gorilla. Next base: position 20,975,984 of record NC_073229.2, read on the forward strand.
GAAACATTCAAAAGGAAACGGTGGGCCATGGAACAGCTGACAGGATTGGATGGTAAAACAGTGTCTTAGATCCACCCTCGGTGCCTACAAGGGTAAAAGGCCACACCCCCATCTCAGAGATGGCAGCGACCTCATCCAAGGGGCAGGGGAAGCCTCAGCGGAGTGATTTTGGCAGCCTCTCACTTCCTCATTTGCCTGTGAAAATAAAGCTGACCCTAAACTTAGCGGCCCCGCACTACCCTCCCGCTGGCTGCTTCACTGTCCTGGGCAAATCTTCAGCCCCAGAGACAGCAGTGTTTATTTTAGAACTAAACCCGCTGGCCAGGACACCATCCACGTGAAACATTTCTTCCTAAGCCTGAAGCTTTGTTGTAACCATGTTGTCTTCCTCCTTATTGGCTCAGCAGTGAGATGGGCTGGCTTGAACCTCCAGGTCTTGAAACCTGCCCAAGATACCAACAACCACCTGTAATAAGGTGCACGATCCCGCTCAAGCCCTTCAGAGCATCTGTGGATGTGTTACCTCATATGCCCTCACCAAATCCTATAAATAAGAATATCAAGTAGTATCCCCATTTCCAAGATGGGAAATGGCCCCTTCAAAGGTCAGGTCACGGACACTGTGATGCAGGTGGTACCTCTAGGAGAGGCGCAGGCTTCTAGATCCCAACCGTCGTGGTTTGTTCTAAAGGCTGCAGCAGCCTGGACCATAAAGACAATTTTAAAGCAATAAACCTAGCAATACAGCCTGGAAGAGAAAACCAAAACAGAGCCAAAAAAAAAAAAAAAAAAACCCCAAAACAAGGCAGGCACTGTAATGAAATGCTCACATTTACTCCAGTGCCCACTGCATTCCCAGAGTCTCAGAAATCCAGCAGGATTCCAATGCCATGGAAATATGTATCCTTGTTTTTGCCAAACAAACTCCCTTACCTTAAGCAAAGGTCAAGTACACTGTAAAACTCCCAGTGCAAACAACCAGCTGGAGGACTTATCCCAGCCTCTGTAAAGTCTTTGCTAATAATTATCCAGACAGCTTTCCTAATTTTTATTTTTAAATGGGGGTGTGGCTCAGCAATAGTGTAAGGATTAATCGCCTTATCAATTAGCATGAGGAAAGGACTGCAAATACAAAGTAGGTATGTTCTTCCTGGCTTTCTACCTGCTCAATTAGGCTCAGGTCTTAAATGATTTCCAAAATTGGACTACATCTACTGTGTTTACTTCATTCTAAATATCAAAAATATATCTAAATGCTTATCATAAAAAAATTTAGAATTTCCCTTTTTGGTTACCAACCTAAAAGCTCCTTAGTTTAGGGACTGTGTTCTTATTCAACAAGCCATGCCCAGCTCCTGGTTCACAGAACACACTGAATAATGACAAATAATGGAAAACAGAAGGAGGCTGTGTATAATGAATGCATTTCATTCACTTATTCAGCAAGGAGGATGAGGTAGCACCATGCCAGGGCAGGGGAGATGCCAAGATGAAGCCACACCACCGGCCTCAAGGGGCTCACAGTCTGATGAAGAGACACGTGCCTGTAAGACACAGATGGGGTTCTGTGCTACAGGAATGCAAAGAAAGGGACGAGGCCTGGGGAAGACTTCACCAAAGAAGCAGCACTTGAATCTTCCCTTAAGGGAAAAGTAAGTAGGACTGTCCTGCCATGGGGGTGAGGGGAAGGGAAGAGGCCTGGGAGGAGAGTTTTCAGAGAGGCAACCAGCTCTTGCAAAGGCGGCCAGTGCAGAAAAGGCTAGACAGGTTAGGTTCTCAGTATCGAAGTCCCCAGGATGGAGAGAAATTGGAAGTTTTGAACACTGTTGGTAGGGATGCAAAAATGGTGCACCCATTATGGAAAACAGTACGGCAGTTCCTCAAAAAACTAGAACTGCCATATGATCCAGTGATTCTACTTCCAGGTACTTATCCAAAAGAATTGAAATTAGGATCCCAAAGCACTTGAGGTGAGCGCTCCCACGTTCACTGCAGTGTTATCCACAACAGCCAAGATATGGAAACAACACAGGGGTCCACTGATGGGTGAAGGGACACACGAAACACAGTGAAAAATACAATGGAATATGATTCCGCTTAAGAACGAATGAAATTCTGACACGCATGACACGTGGATGAACTTGGAGGAATTATGTTAAGTGAAATAAGCCAGTCACAGAAGGACAAGTACGACATGATTCCACTTACATGAGGCATGTAAAAATAGGCAAATTCAGAAAATCAAAGAGTGGGCTGATGGTTGCCAGGGGGTAGAGGGAGGGAGACGTGGGGAGTTGCTCATCAACTAGCATCAGCTTTCAGGCAGGCGAGATGAATAAGCTCTGGAACTCTGCCGCATACATGGTGTCTATAGTTCACGATACCGTGCTGCACACTGAAAAAACCTGTTAAGAGGGTAGGTCTCATGTTAAATGTTCCTATCACAGATAAAATTAAAAAATAAAATAAAAAAGGCCCCAGGAGAGTTTCTGTTTCATCAACCCAAGGAAAACACCGGAAGGAGCCACAGCTCCAGTGAGGAAGAAGTGAGAAGGGATCTGCCATCGGGGGCTGGAGGGATGGTGGGAACCTTTGCCATTTCAAAGGGAAGCCCTGGCTCTCCTCGGGCACAGCGTCCTGGGTGGCATCTGCACCCCGAGCTGCCACCCATTGCATTTCCACGTCAGCGCCATGTCAGGTGCGCTATGCCGATGTCTAATCAAGTCTCAGTCATTCAGGATGAAGAGAGAATAGGGAGTTCAAAATACATAACTGCAAAAATGAAAGCTCCTTTATTAATTTAGTGCAACACAGAGACGTCCCAGAACAACACGGGCTGCATCCAGAGTCACAGATCATTTCAACTAAGAAAAAGATGGGCACCGAGAAGGAGAGCGAGGAACATGCCAGCTGAGACTCATCTCATTCTAGGACAGTACTAGAATGAGCATCTCACTGGGAATTCACCGCCCTCAGGCAGATAACAGATGCTGCTAAGCTATGCTAGCTGGTGTTGCCACATTTATTCTTCATCACTGAGTGGTTCTCCTTAGGTCACACATATAACTATCCATCTGAGCGCAAGTTTAAAACAAAACAAAAACTGAAGAGGACATACAGATGGCCAAGAAGCACATGGAAAGATGCTCAACATCACTGTCATCGGGGAAATGTACATCACAGCGACAATGCGGTAGCCCTTCACATCCATCAGGATGGTGGCTGCTGTCAAACAAACAGGAAATAACAAGTGCTGACAAGAATGTGGGGAAACTGGAACCCTGGTGCACCACTGGTGGGAATGCACAACGGTGCAGCCAACTGGAGAAAACAATACCCCTGTTCTCCATAGAATTAAACAAAGGATTACCATCCGACCCAGCAATGCCACTTTTGGGTATAACCCCCCAAAAGCAAGGACCTGAAATGATATTTGCACACCTATGTTCACGGCAGCATATTCACAACAGCCAAAAGGTGGGAGCAACGCAGGTGTCCATCAACAGATGAATGGATAAAAAAATGTGATCCATCCAGAGGATGAAATATAACTCAGCCTTAAAAAGGGAGGCCATATCCAACACATGCTATAGTATAAAGGAAGCATTTTTTCTTTTTTTCTTATTTTCACTTATTTTTTGTCCTTAGAGGTCCTTGTTCTGAGGGAATCCTGAAGACATTATGCTAAGTGAAGTAAGCCAGTCACAAAAGGACAAATATTGCATGATCCACTTAAATAGGTTCTTAGGTAGGCAAATTCATAGAAACAGAAAGTAGAAGGGTGGCTGCTCGGGACTAAGGGATGGGAATGGGGAGTGTTTATTGGGGACAGAGTTTGTGTGGGAAGATGAAAAGACCTCCAGAGATGAAGGGTGGTGATGACTGCATAAAAATGTGAATTACTTAATGCCACTGAATGGTACAATTAAAAGTAGTTAAAATGGTAATTTTTATGCTATGTTTATTTTACCATGAGAAAACAAACACCCCCCTCCAAATAAAACAACAACAAAAAAGGCAAGTCCGTAGTATTGGCCTTTGAGAGCTCTGACCTCAGCTGTGCCCCGCCCACCCGTCCACCCAAGGATCCTTAAACTCAGGAGGATCAGATAGGCTCAATCACCAGGAGGTGGGGTGAGTCACAGAGCTCACTGCATTGCCATTCTTAGGGGCATTTGTCTCATGTGCCTTAAAATACAGAACTGCATTCTCATAGTCGGGTTTCAGGAAACGGCTCAACCATGGAGGGAGGTCACTTCGGGGCCTTTGCACACATCTGAGTCAACCTCGACAGTCTTAGTCCACACATCTCTGTATTTCTGGTCACTTATTGCTATGCTGACTGCTCATCTAAGCCCCAGATACTGTCCCAGTTATTTAGGAGACAAAGAGGCCCTCAAGCTGGCCTGAGCCCCCAAGGGGTCCTCAGTGATGTCGACACGACAGGTGTGCAGGCACCCCTATGCAGACGGGCCCCTCTGATGGAGACCTGCGTTCGGCCAGGCAGGCCCACAGCTGGCGTGGTCATCCAGGGCGGGAACGGGATTGGACGAAGCCTTCCCTCGGGCAAAGATGCTGGGGTGGGGAACGGGTGCAGCAGGAACAGAAGGTCAGAGCGTGGTAGTGGGGTGACGAGAGGTGCTAGCAAACATCAGCAGCTGCGGGGAGCTCGAGGCAGCACGGATGTCCAGGCCACAGAAAGTGTCCCACATTTTATATTCCTGTTGTTTGTATATTTTCTATTTCTACCCCCCCCCCCATTTTATGCCTGACCCCAAGTTAAATTGCTTAAGGACTTAAGACCCCAGCCAGCTGTGACTTAGATCAGGGTTTCTCCCCCAAAGGAGCCTGCAGCAGCGTCACACAGAACACACCCCCTCAACTGTCTTTCTACTGAAAAAAAAGAGAGGGAAACGTGCTTCAATAAGAGGGACACAGGGACCCCCAAGCCCTGCCCTTTAGAGAAGCTTAAAGACTCCTACATCACTCTTTTTTTTTTTTTTAAGGAATTGGGTCCCTTCCATCTTTGGCCATGACAGTTCATCCCACAGCCTGTCCTCCTCTCTTGAGAGCTGTCCTGGCTCAGGCTGTGGCTGCCTCAAGCAGCATCATGTGGCCAGGTTAGGAGCAGGATGTCACAGAGAGAGGGGTCCAAAGTTCAGCTGCTGGGAAAGGCCACAAAGGCTGGGGTCCCAGGAGAACGGCGACCTGCCTATCAGTTCTATCTCTAAAACTCTGGGGTTCGGCTCTCCAGACTTAGCTTCTGTTCCCAGCTTTACAGATGACAAGGGGCTGGGCCCATTAGTCTCTGCATCAGCAACACCTCACTCTCATTTGAATTCAGACTCGAAAGCCCAGTCTCAACACAGCAAGCCCCATGGGATCCAAGAAATACTGCTCCATGCGTCTGTTACCCAGTTGTCTTTTTGCTGAATCACATTGTTGGGGCAAGAAGAAACATGAGGCCATCTCAACAGATCGCAAAGGCCTCCACGCCTGGGACACCTGTAAAGCGGGAAACACAAGCCGGTTCTCACACTAAGACCTAGGGAGATGAAGACACAGTCCCTACCCCGAGGGATTTACAATCAGGCATGGAAAATACTCCAAATCCAACACCACACTGCCACGTGCTGATGGTCACACCAGAGTGCACACAAGGGCTGTAGAAACATGGAGGAAACCTATCAGATCATTCTATACACCTTCCCTTCAGATTCATGTGCTTGTCAGCAAATTAAAGGCTCTGTGAGGTCCTCTAGGGAAAAATAAATTTTTTTTTTAAGCAAACTTTAAAAAAATTAGCGGCCAGGTGTGGTGGCTCACGCCTGTAATCCTAGGACTTTGAGAGGCCGAGGTGGGTGGATTGCCTGAGCTCAGGAGTTCGAGACCAGCCTGGGCAACATGGTGAAACCCCGTCTCTACTAAAATACAAAAAATTAGCTGGGCGTGGTAGCATGCGCCTGTAGTCCCAGCTACTCGGTAGGCTGAGGCTGGAGAATCGCTTGAACCCGGGAGGCAGAAGTTGCAGTGAGCCGAGATCACGCCACTGCACTCCAGGCTGGGCGACAGAGCGAGATTCCATCTCAAAAAAAAAAAAAAAATTATTAGCATGCATTTTCATCAGGGATTGAAACACCCACCAAGGATACTGTTTCCTGAACCAAACAGTTGTTAACCAGGCAAAGGCCATGACCTTTCTGAGATCTCTTCATGGCCCTGGGCTCCATGGGATTGAGATTAATGAGCACAGCAAAGTCCCCCATCCCATCTCCTTAGCAAGGTAACAAAGGAATGGAACTCTGGGGCCAGGCAGAACCCCCAAGATGCCATCTACAAATCTGGCCTCTCCGTCTCTCCACTACACAGAGCGAGGATGGGAGAACCAGAGCCCAGCTCTCTCCATGGAGAAAGGCTGCATGTCCCAGAAGCAGGTAGACCTCCAGGACCCAGGAGAGGAAGCATGAATGAAATGCAGACATTAAGGACCATCGAATAAAGATTTCGAGGGCAAGGGGAATGGGGTGGTGGGGACAGGGGAATGTCCTGTGCCAGCTTTTGCCATGACCGCCTCTTTGTTTCCATGTGTGCGTGAATGAAATATTAAATAGGCTTGGCCAATTAACAACCTTTAAACTCTGGACTGCTCAGAGCCCGAGGAAGAGAGTTTTGATCTGCATTCCCACTTGACCTGCTCAGCACTCGGTGGGCACACCATCCCGTCCCGCGTGAGCATCCTGCTAACCCTACTTCCTCAGATGCTGGCCACCCCGGCTGGGTCCGTGCCCACCACAGCCAGCCCAGGTAGCCTGGCCCCTGTGCCTATATAGCAGGTGATGCCCCTGCGTGAGAACATCTACCCAGGACTCTTCGTTGCACCCTGGGACATCCAGCAGCCCACTGCCGGCAACTTCTGATGAGCATCAGAAATGGGCTCTCCGCTCAGCTGGGACATGAGGCATAGCACGCTCAGGCAGGGGCATGTTTTTTGTGACTTATATCTTTGCCATTTTAAATTAACACAAAATACAAAAGCAGTTGGGTCTCCCCTCCACCAAAGTCAGTTTTCTTTTCCTGCAGCCCTGGCTGGCCCATCCTCAGCAGGCGCAGCAGCAATGGGTGAGCTCCGGCAGCAGAGCACATGTGTCACAGCAGGACTGAATGGTCAGCAATTGTCTGTAGGGCTCTGTCCCAGGGGCCAGGCCACTGCCAGAACAGGACCTAAGACAGGGCCCAGGCTTCCTCCTCGGGGCTCTGTCCCAGGGGCCAGGCCACCGCCAGCACAGGACCTAAGACAGGGCCCAGGCTTCCTCCTCGGGGGACTGTGACACCCCAGGACACAGGCTGAGGAGAGGCTGTGAGGGAGAAGGGGAGGGGATGGAAAGGAACCAGCAGGAATATGAGTCATGGCTTTGTCCCCGCCCGTGGCCTGCTGCTCACCTTGATGTGACAGGCTGCTGCCTGCGGCTGGCCCTGGGCCCAGTGTGGGCACCTGGCAGTCACGCCCAAACTAGGACGTGGCACCTTCAGCAGTAAAGTGCCTGCTTGCAATTCTCCAGAGGACAATGCCACCCCAAAAAGGGAAAAGCACAGCGTTCCAGCCTGGTCCTTCCTGGCTTCAACCACTGCCACATTCTGGAGAGAAAAAGGGTACTGTTCTGGAGAGAAAAAGGGGTACTTTTCTGGGGTGGTGGTGGGAGCTGCCTCCTTGGCCTCTGCTCAGCCATCTACTACATGGTTAGTCCAGTGCCCCTGCCCCCGTCCTGGTCCTCTCTTGGGCACTAGCTCTACATTCCAAAAGGAGACAGGACATGGGGCAGAGCCAGGGACTGGCTGATTCTCACAGGCATGAGTTGCCTCTGGGCATGGCAAAGGCATGAAGGACATTAGGGTGTAGTTGGGTGGGCCCCAAACGGTACTGACTTTATCTGGCCTGGCCCATGGGCCCACACAACAGAAGGCTCTGGCATGGTCTGACATTTGTGCATCTTACCCAATAGAGCTTTTGCCTTCCCTCTCTCCTGGGGCACTCTCATGAACCTCTTTGGAATGAGTCAAAGGTAATAGAAAGCTCATTATCTGCACACAAATATGCAATATTGTATTGCTTGGAAATGAACACTAACTGTCCTTATGGTGCCACCAAACACTTGTACAGGGTTTCATAGCTTCTAAAACCTCTCCATGCAGGTGAGTGCATTTGATTTTCACGGCAACTAGGTAAGATGTAATAGGCACAATTCCCATGTTACACTTCAAGGAACCAACATCAGCTGTCTACAGTAAATTACTCAAAGTTACAGAGCTAAGAAGGCCTCAACTGTAGGACCTGAACCTTGGTTTTCTGACTCTAGGAGAAAGATTTTTTGTATTTGTTCCCTCCTTAAAAAAAAAATTCATTCCCTTCTTTAAAAAAAAGTGAGGTCACACCATGTGATGAGGTCACACCTAGCCCAGATGCCCTGCTCACACCATGTGATGAGGTCACACAGGAGGCATCTAAATTCAACACACAGGTGAGGGAGGGCATTGGGAATTGATCCTATTGCTGTGTTTCCAGGGTCAGCGAGAGGTCTCACGCGTGCAGGGCACAGCTGGAGGGAGCAGTTCGCTCCCAGCTGAGGCAGCCACACAGGAGCAGGAGGCACCTGACAGGAGAAGCGCAGCATGGAGAGTGGCAGGAGATGAGCTACTGTTGTCCACCATCCGCGACGTGCGGGTTAAGACTTGGAATCTGGCCTGGGGACAGTCAGAGCAGCTGAGTGGACGTGAAGCTGAAGAGTGAGGCATAGGTTTGGGTTTGGAAAGCTCACTCTGGCAGTGCGGTGGAGAGGGGGTAGGGGGACGGCAAAAAAGTGCAGAGGTCCCTAGAATGATCTGAGCCCCAGGGAGCCAAGGGGACATTAAAGGGCCGAGGGAATGAGGCACAGGTGTCTGCTGTATAGTTTATTAACCAATAAACTGCCCTGTGGCTGGGCGCAGTGGCTCACGCCTGTAATCCCAACACTTTGGGAGGCCAAGGCAGGCAGATTACCTGAGGTCAGGAGTTGGAGATCAATCTGGTCAACATGGTGAAACACCGTCTCTACTAAAAATACAAAAAAATTTAGCTGGGCATGGTGGCACGCACCTGTAGTCCCAGCTACTAGGGAGGCTGAGACAGGAGAATCACTTGAACCCGGGAGGTGGAGGTTGCAGTGAGCCAAGATCACGCCACTGCACTCCAGCCTGGGTGACAGAGCGAGATCCTGTCTCGAAAAAACAAACAAACAAACAAAATAAACCGCCCTAGCTCCAGACGGACACGACCCTGTTCTTTGTTTAATTTGGGGAAACACAGGAGTAGACTACAGTGAAGCTGCTTTGACACAGAACAGAATTTCCTAAAATACTGGCTTGTAGATGCGGTTCAGGCAGGCACTTGGTCTGGCCGAGCCTGACTGAGTGAGTGCTACCATTTGGGTGCTGGAGATGGAGCAGTGGGCGGACCTGATGCCCTTGAGTAGCACAGTCTCTATTTCATAGTGTTTCTGGCAAAGAGCTAACACTAAAGAAAACAAATTAGACGTATAACTCTGGAAATAATTCTCTTGGATTTTCCAGGATAATCCTACTAAAAAATATTTTTTTCTGTTGTTCCTATAGACAAGGGCTGAACCATATGTTCAGTCTTTTCTCCTAAAAATTTTAAAACATTTAAAAAGAAGTCATCATGCCCTTAATGCATGCATCCTTAACCTTAAGTCTGCTGGAAACATCAGCAGCAGAAGGAAAAAGGAAAGCAGAAAACTTTATCTTCTGGCCAACATACTTTGCTAACCAAAGACATGTTAGTTTCTTGTCTGTTCTTCACTTAATTTCTCTCTGGCTCCTTTAATTTGCCACAGTGATGATGCTGCATCGGAGTGTGCATGTCATCATGCAACAGCAGAAGACACAGTGGAAGGTCCATGGGTGTCAGCATCAGAAAGAGAAGGCTATGGCTGGGCGCAGTGGCTCACGCCTGTAATCCCAGCACTTTGGGAGGCCAAGGCGGGTGGATTACAAGGTCAGGAGATCGAGACCACCCTGGCTAACACAGTGAAACCCCGTCTCTACTACAAATACAAAAAAAATTTAGCTGGGCATGGTGGCATGCACCTGTAGTCCCAGCTACTAGGGAGGCTGAGGCAGGAGAATTGCTTGAACACGGGAGGTGGAAGTTGCAGTGAGCCGAGGTCACACCACTGCACTCCAGCCTGGGTGACAGAGCAAGACTCTGTCTCAAAAAAAAAAAAAAAAAAAAAAGAAAGAAAGAGAAGGGTATGAGGTATGATGTCACTACGTTAGGGCTATGTAGTCTTGGTCCACCTTGTGAGCCATGGTACTCTCCTCTGTTAAATGGTGTTAATTATTTAACTCGCCGTGTTGTGGGGAGATGGGTTAATACATGCTCAGTTCCTAGCACAGTTCCTGACTCAACAAATCACTTCTTCCTTTATTAGTATTATTACCACCAGTAGTATATGCAAACTAACTTTTCCTGAGTTATTGCTATTCAAGCTATCTCATGTGGACAATACTTCTATGCGATCTATGTAATTGCTGAAGTTCACAAAACTTCACAGACCACTCTCATAAGCTAAACATCAGTCCAAAATATCAGCCTCAGAGAGCGACTTAAAGCACAGAGCTTAATAATTCACCTCCCGACTTCATCCCCAGCAGAAGCCACCATGAACCTTGGACAGGCAGGATCCTAGCAATGGTGGGTAAGACCTAGTTCAAGCAAGTGGCCTCTGTCTCCTACCCCATCCTCCACTCAAAATCAAAACTTAGTTGATATTTGTCAGTGTTACTCAACTCCCCTGGCAGAAATCATTTTCCTCCAGAAGGAAGGGCAGGGGGGATTAACACCAGGTCTTAGGCAGTGAGCAGATGAACAAGAACTTACTTATGTGCAAACATGGCAATCAATCATTGCAAGCACCCCACCAACTCCTGATGAGATGCCTTCTGTCTCCAGCAAACATCTGCTAGCAAACCTTTAGAGGGAAGTGTGTGTGTATTTTAAAGGAAATGCTCTTTTCCCTGGAGCTTTCTGCTTCCCTGAGGTTATAACTGCATTAGTGGCAAGAGCATCAGTCTCATGGCCCAGAGAAGGTCAAAGTACATTTCCAAAACAGTCCAGAAATCAAATTTTTGAGGCAGGATAAAGGGTCAGTCTGGTTCAGTTAGTTGGGTATTCAAAGCCTATTCTTTGGCCATCATTGAAAACGTCTCTGTCTTTTTGCTTGTGATTAACTGTGTAATGGGAAATGTCTATTCCAATATGCCATCATCTTGGGCGTTAGCAAGCTGGCTGTGACGGCACCTACAGGGTTGTTCTCCCATTGCCTTAGGAACAGGCTTCTGCAGTACCTGTATCTCATTCCTTGGCAGCCTGGTCGTGACTGAGATGCATCTGGGTCTCAGAGAGTGCACAGCAGGGGCCAGGCAGCTACTCTATGACTTTACGGTCCGGAGAGGAAAACACTCATGTTCCCATCACAGATGAGGAGCCTGAGGGACGTAAGTCAGGTTGCCCAAAGTCGCACAGCTCATAGTGGTGGTAGAGGGCCTTACACTGAATTCTAGGTGAGGTTTTCCAGTGGCTTCTATGTGGAAGAACTCCTAACTATTTGTTAGCACTTAAAGGCTAGTCACATGAAATAAAAGAGGAACCAGCCTCCATCAATGCACCCAGTGACCCCAACTGGGACTCAAATCAGTAATAACATTTCCTTCTGCTTAGTACAGGGAAAAACCCTGACACTGGACTCTGTGCTTTTCTCACTGGGTCAAGTCTCATTTTCCTGAACACTGAGTCCTCTCTGCTGTCTCAGCCTCATTCAGAAATGTCCATCTCTCTGCGTCTTCACCAGTGGACCGAGAGACCCAGCACCCATCACTGGACTTGAGCAAGGTCAAGGTGACTGAAGGCAGAGAGCAAAGGAGGGTGGCCTTGGGCTGGGAAGTCACAACCACTCACTTCCCACCCTTTGGGACAAATGCTGCTTTCTGGAAACAGAAGGTTTATTTGAATCCTTGGTCCTACATGACAAAGGGCTTGATGGCATCTGCATCTTGGGGATACGTTCCCCTCTCCAGCCCCTCACACCCTGCTCTTCCACATGGTCCCAGTGCTGGCAAGGATGTAGGCCAGGCTTCCCCACGAGGCCCTTGCAACCCATGCTCAACCCGAGCTGCTCCTTGGCCATGTAATTTTCAACCTGGGATCCATGAATGTGTTCAGGGATACGGGAGGCCTCTGTAACTTTATGTGAAACTCTTTGCATGTGTGCATGTGTGTGTAAGAGATATGCGCTTTTCCAGGGGAAGGACCCGTAGCTGCCATCAAATTCTGGAAGGGGGTCTCTGACCCAAAAATATTCATAAGATTCAGAAGTACTGACAATTTCGCTTCTGTCAAATTGGCCACATTTCAACATAAAGTGGTTCAGAGTGATGAAAAACTGAAAAAGTTAAGGATGGGCAATTTAATTTGTAAGATTTCAGGGAAATTAAAACAAATCCTCCAATGCAATAAGTTATGCACACACACACAAAAATCCAATAGAATGGGGAATCATTAGCTGTGAAAGGGATGGGGGTGGGCAAGAACAGTATGAGTGAGGAAAGACAGCCAAGATTAGTAGAGATGCCAAACAGGAGAGGAAGTCCGATCAGGCCAGGCAGCGGCGTCCTCTTTCCAAGATGTGAGTTGCCAGGAAGGTGGGTTCATTATGCAGCTTGTTTAGGCTGTGCACCAGTTCCTATTTTTACTTAAACCTATAAAAATGACTATATGGCAAGGAAGAACCCGCTGACACACCAGAATTGCTCAGAGTGATGAGCTAATTAAAATTCAATGGTCTTTCCCAGAGATGGCTCTATTTTTAACCTAATTCTGACTGTCACTACAGTGTGAGGTTTACTTTTTTTTTATGAAAATACTTTTTCCCTTCTTAATATTCTCATGAATAATTTAGCCTAGCTGATAATTCCTCTAGTCTTCTTCAAGCATTTCGTCTAAAGATGTGGTGACATTCCTGGGCAGAAGGGAACTGGTAAAAACCATGTGAATTCTTGTCCCCTGCTCGCCCAGTTAAATCTAAAGGGTTAAAAAAAAATGGTGGCACAAAAAGGACTACAGCCTTAGCATTCTAAAGGTCACTCTAAAGGCCACCATCACCTCCTTATAATTTTTCTCCAACCCTTGAAGGTAGTATCCACATCCACAAATGTTTTCTAAAAGTCCATGGATAACTGATTAGAAGTAATGGAATAGGCCGGGCACGGTGGCTCACACCCATAATCCCAGCACTTTGGGAGGCCAAGGCAGGTGGATCACCTGAGGTGAAGAGTTCGAGACCAGCCTGGCCAACATGGTGAAACCCCATCTCTACTAAAAATACAAAAATTAGCCAGGCGTGGTGGCGTGCACCTGTAATCCCAGCTACTTAGGAGGGTGAGGCAGGAGAATGGCTTGAATCTGGGAGGTGGAGGTTGCAGTGAGCCAAGATTGTGCCACTGCACACCAGCCTGGGTGACAGAGTGAGACTCCGTCTCAAAAAAAAAAAAAAAGTAATGGAATAAACATATGTTTAGGTTCTTATTTATAGGGACCCTGGACTAGTCCATACAAGCATTTTAACCCAAAAACTGTTGAAATGCTTCATGCTTAGAATGTGTGTGCACACGCATATGTAAACATGGCTTCAGTTTTAGAAATGGTTTTCAATGAATCTCAAGCACGACTATTTTTTCTTGTGAAAATTTCCCTTACATGTAGGCATATCTCCACATTCAAGAGAAAAAATAATAAACAAAAACTCAGTATGCTGTAACCACAATTAAGATTTGTTGAGCATCACCCTTCTCTTTTTGGAGGAAGCGGCAAATTATAAGAAAATAGATCCAATTTTATCAGGATGACTATAAGAAAATCGGCTACAATAGACTTTGCTGAATTTCACTTTTTGGAATATACATTTCCATTAAAAAATTCCTGGTTGGGAATTTTTTTTCCCTAAATTAATTTTTTCCTTGGATTTTCTTTCAAAAAACAAAAAGAGGTTAGCCATATGTAGGAAGGCAAAAACCCTTTTAAGAATTATGCTTCTGTGGGAAATGACTGAAAGGGAAATTATTTAACAGTACAACTAAAATGCTTAAAACAAGCTTCGGAGAGCCTTGACTGCGGGTCTTTGAGGAATTGCGAGGCTCACCGGGGCAGTGGGGGTGCATGTGCCTTCCAACAGCAGGTGGCCCATGCCTGGCTCTCACTTTGTACGAAGCTTTCTCTGCACAGGTGTCGAAAGCAAGGCTCACTCGCACTGGAGACGAAGCCTCCAGGTGTGCTGCAACCTTGCAACCACAGATACACACACAGCCCTTGAGGTGGTGGCCAGGTGGCCTGTGGGGCAGCTCATGCCCAGCCCCTTCAGCATGCAGTGGTGGGAGCTCCTGGCTCCCCTCAGTGCCTCTCACCTGACTCAGGTCTGTGTGCCCAAGGCCAGCTCAAACTCCAAGTTGAGCAAGTCCTCACGATGACCTTCAGTGTGCCTACACCTGCTTCCCTTGCAAACATTTAATGCAGAGAAAACGTCAATTGTGGTTTGGCTTCAATAACTTGATTGATCTCTTAAAACCAATAGGACTTTCAAAGCCAGGACATCACGACTCACTTCTCTGCAGACCTGCAGCAGGGACTATTAAGTGTTCAATTTCCTGAAAACAGCTCCTACCTGAGATTTATTTACCACTCAGCTGCTCCCAGCAACGTGGCCTTGTTCTTTAGAATCACTTTATTTTACTTAATCTCCAAGAGATGCCACAACACGAAAATGAACTTACTTGAAAAAGAGCCTTGGAGAGCCTCTGCACCTCACTTTCCTCTCCTTGAGCTGACGAGCATGTTATTTGGAGGTGTATCTGGTGCCATGGTAACTTTCATGACTTGAGATTTACTTTTCAGACTTAGAGTGATTATGGAAAGTCATTTTAGCAAATAACTATTGAGTGCCTACCAAGTGTGGAAGATAAGATAAATAAGACGTTGCTTTCCTCAAATGGGCACAAGTCAGAGTGCCAAGGGCTAGGCTAGAAATCTGCAAACTTTTCCAGAAAAAAAGCCAAATGGCAAATATTTTAGGTGCTGCAGGCCACATGACATCTGCTGCTAGAGAGCAAAAGTCACCATAGACAATATAAGTGAAGGGTTGCCAGGGCTGTGTTCTAATAAAACTTTATTTGTGGACATTGAAATGGAAATTTCCTAAATTTTCATGTGTCACAAAACATTGAACTTTTGATTTTTTTTCTCAACTGTTTAAAAATGTAAAAACCGTTCATAGCTTGCAGGCGGCTATGAAAACAGGCAGCTGGCTTTGGCCAGTGGGCGGGGGCTTAGACTCCTGGATGGACCCTCAGGCCTGCCCCTTACCAGCTCTATGGGTGGAAGGGAATTGCCTGAACTTCCTGAACCTCGGTTTTCTCATCTGTAAAATGGGGATAAAAATCTTTGTCTTGTGGGTTCCAGGAATTAGATACTGAAACACAGAAAACACCAAATGAATGTTAGCTAATCTCCTTCCTTGATGATGATAACCACATTGATACAGCAATAACAACTAACCCTCCTGACCATTTATTTCCTGCCAGGCACTGTGTTAAGTGCTACCTACTTTTTACAGTATATCATCTAACCTAAGATGCCATCGACTTTAAGATGCACCATTATTGAATGTACCACCAAGAAAGAAAAAGCTGCGAGTTAACCTCTGACACAGCATCGATTGTAAGATCCTGATTCACAAATGCTCAAGAGTATGTGTTTTGGAGGATGCATCTTAGAATCAATACAATATGGTATCTTCTTTAATCCCACAACCATCCCAGGAGGTATGTACTCTCATCATCCCTAATTTACAGATGAGGAAACTGAGGAACAGTTCCTAGCCCATGCTTAAACAGCTAGAAGCATCCGTGCTGAGGCCATGAACCTGGGCAACCTAGTCCAGGATCTGAGCTCTGCCTCGAGGGCACAGACTCCTGTGAGGAGGCTGGACCACTTGGGACTCTGAATATGCAGGGGAAGGGCAAGGAAGTCTGAAGCAGGGTAAACACCACCAGGCCGGTAAATCTTGTCCATCTAGTGTTTCAAAGTAGGGTATGAATGCAGTAACAGATAACAGGGATTTGAAAATGTGGAATAAAAGTGGCAAGATGCACGAAGGTCTAAGCCTGCAGGCTCCTCCTGCTGGCTGTGCTGGGAAGGGGGGATGGGCGTGGCTGCTGACAGCACGTAAGGTGGACAGAGCAGGGCATGAGGAGAAGTCCAGGGAGATCTTTCTTACACTTGAGCTTTACTGTCTTGTGTGGAAGGAACACATGTGGGCTGTGGAGTTCAGGGGCCAGACACCAGCCTGGAGCTCTGTCGTGTACTGGTGGCGTGGCCTGAGGAAACCGTGGCTTCCCCCCATGTCTCATGCACAGGGCCTTCAGCACGGACTACAGCCTCCCAGCTCAGCTGGGAGCAGCAGGTGAGACCATGAGCATCCCAGGGAGCTGGAGCACAGCCTGGGCGTTAGATATGGAGCCTCAGGGTGCACAAGTCCTAGGACAATCTAGGCCGACATTCTCTTCCAAATTCTGACTTGTTTTTATTTCACAATGTCAATCTCAAATCTTGTTCTCTTCATTATATTTCATCGCCAAACATTTATGAAATACTTCAAATACACTAAGTGAGAGTCAGGATTCTTCTGTAAAACTCCAATTAGCCAAAAGCTTGCCCAGTCCGTGCCTTCAGCCTATGTTATCATGCAGGAAAGAATTAACCCATGAGTTCTGAGGCTGCTCTGCTTAGGAAGGCCTGCCTGTGAGGCTGGTTCTTGGCTGGCATCTGGAAAGTTGGATTCTGAAGGGTTAACACTGTCCCCTAACTGATCTTCCCTAAGATGTCTCACAAACAATGTGGATTGTGCCAAGCAAGTGCTTTCCTTCTGGGAGTCTGGGATGTTGGCATGCACCAGGCAGCCTGTGCCTGTGTGACCAGTCCCACAAAACCCCCCGGGCACTAAGTCTCTAGTGCGATTCCCTGGTAGACAACCCTGGACATGTGTTGTCACAATCCCACGTGGGGGAAGTCAGCACATCCTGTGTGACTCTGCTGGGAGAGGACTCTTAGAAGCTTGTGTCTGGTTTCCTCTGGACTTTGCCCCACCTGCTTTTCCCCTTTGCTGATTTTGCTCTGTGTCCTTTTGCTGTAATAAATCATAGCCACATGTACAACTATATGCTGAGTGCTGTGGTTCCCAGTTATTCAGCCAACCTGGGGGTGGTCTTGGGGACCCCTGACACAGCCATCCTCAGCCAATTCATTTTAGAATACTGTTCTTCTGGAGCAGTGCTTTGTGAGGCATAGGAAGGCCTGGGGGAGAGGTGGAGGGCTCTGACTATACCCACCCTAAATCAAAAGAAGAAGCTGGGAAGAAAGAGAAAGAAGAAGAAGAAAAAGAAAGAAGAAGAAAGGAAGAAGAAAAGGAAGAGGAGGAGGAGGAAGAAGAGGAGGAAGCAGCAGCAACAGCAGGTCACCTATTGTTCCATTCAGTGTTGACCAGGCACCAATTACACACTCAGGGGACAGTGACACTGTGATCGCTGCCCTTCAGAAACTTACAGTCCAGTAAAGGAGGCAGCAATGGAGATGATGATGATGGCAGTAACAGTGAACAGTGGACACTTATCTGGTGCCCACTACGTGCCAGGCACTGTCCTAAGCACTTTGACGTTAACTCCAGCAATCCTCATGGCAACCTTGGGAGGCAGGTACTTTTGTTATCTCCATCTTTACAGATGAGGAAGCTGAGCACAAAAAGGTTAAGTATCTGCCCAAGGTCACAAGGCTAGTTATCAGCAACACATCCTCTGATTTCAAAACCTCACTTCTTAACCATTATATCATACTACCTCTCTCTGGACATAGAGAAAGGTCTGCACTAGCATAAACACAGGCCCAACTTTACCTACATCTTTTTCTTTTGTTAAATATCATTTATGACATCCTCTCCAGCAGCAGAATGATTTGTGTGCAAGTCTGAATGCCTATGCTGGGCTCTCAGCTGTATGTCCAAGGCTCAAGCCTGGTATATCTTTGGGTTCCCTCCCTGGCACCATGCACATGGTGAGCGGTCGGACGCCAGCTGGGTGGATGAGAATAACCACCGGGGACTGGGAGGCCTGTGATGATAGGCAGAAGGAAACACATGGAGGATGGATCCTGAAGGTAAATCCTGGAGAGTCAGAAGGGAAAACAAGCAATCTACATGACAGTAACAACATGAGCAAAGTGCTGGAGCCAGCAATGAGGGCGACAAGTTGAGGAGCCAAAGGAAGGTTGGCTGGAATAAAGGGCATGCTTTGGAGAAACTGGGTGGGCTGAAACTATGATGACCCTTAAGTAAAAAAAGTGTGAAAGTAATTGGTAGCCAGTGAGAAAGAAAGTGACCATAATGAAAGTGAGGATTTGGGAAGATGAATCTGGGGGCAGAAGAGAGGGATGGCTTAGCTGGGCCGAAGCCCTGAAGCAGAGCAAGGAGCTGACAAGTTGCTGCTGGAATCTCAGCACAATGTCACCCAGCACAGCCAGCCCTGGGGACAGGCCAAACCCAAAACTGGAGGCAGTTTCAGTGCTAGATCTGTCCAAGTAAGACCTCAGAGAACCATCTCTGACATTCTTTCCCACTTGATCCTTTTAGGATTCTAATAGACTCAGGTTAGAATTTGGGTGGTGGCTGTGGTTTTTAAGAACCATTTCTAAAGAGGAAACTGATGGACTCTGGTAGCTCATTAACAGTGGCAGGGGTCTTTGAAGAGTAAATGCAGAAAACTGAATGAATAATGGTGCTGATGATGGGAGTAAGGATGTCTTGGAAGAAAATCCAAACATTCTTTATTTCACACAAAATTATGCACAAAGGAAAACAGTCATCTCAATAGCGATAAGAAGTGAGACTTCAAATGACAACAAGCTACAGGAAGAAAAAAATCAGCAGAAAAAAATGACAAACAAGCCTATGAAAAAAATGAACCAGTTGATAGTTGGTTTATCCACCTCTATTCATCATTTAACATTTTCAGTACTCCCAGATTCAAAACAAACCACCTCCTGTCAAATTATTGCTTATAAACTCTGTAGAGTCTGATGAATTCTCATGATTATATCTGACAACATTCACTGTTTTGAAATGGAATATCAGCTACTGACCCTCAGGAAGCTAATTGCTTTTCAATGTATTCAGCACAGTTATGCGTCCAACTAAACCATTCGCTGACTATGGTAGTGGTGCACTACAGTGAGCTTTATTGCCAGAATCAATGTGGGCCAGTGGGCTAGTGCTGAGGCCATCACTGTGGGCAGGGATATGAGTTCTGGGGAGAAACTGCTCAACCTATTTTCAGCAGATGTAATTTATAGCTTTGTGTATAGTCTCTCTCACCACAGAGGGGATTTAAAGCCTCTAATGTGTATATCTGTGTTGAATATGTAAGGTGGGTATTAAATATGACAGGATAAGCACTTCTGCAATTGGCCCCCTTCCAGTTAATCATCTTGCTTTGGACACATATACTTGGTCACTATTGGCAAAGACCAATTTCTGATTTAATGGAGCAGAATGAAAAGATCCAGGTACAAATATCTATCTATCAACTGTCTCTATTCTTATTAAAATATTCCCCTCAGAGGAAAACACACGCCTATTTTGCTTACTTGAAGTTGCCTTTTAAGTAGTTGGTAAATTAGGAATTTTAATAGTAGAAATAAATTCATTTGGTGCCATGTGTATTTCAATTCTATTTCTAGAAGGCATTAGGAAGCCTCTTCCATATTTCATTTTTGAATATTTTATGGGCATATACATTTCTTTGGAAAAACACATTGCTTTTCAGGCAATAAAGATCGTGCAGATTTTATTAAACAATTGTGCCAGTAAGAGCATATCAGCAAATACCAATGCTGGCTTCAGAATAAAAGGTTTATTGTGCAGTCATTGCAGAGCTCTATCCATTAGCGGGAAACCAGACTGAAGACCGGACACCCAGCTGCCTCCTCCTCCTTCTTCACTTCACCGTCTGATTTGAGCAATGCATCTGCCCATTGCTGTGCCCCAGCCAAAGGAAACCAACTCTATATCACGGAGCAAAGCAAACCTTCCCACTGTCCTCCTCTGAAGTTGACCTTTCTGAGCTGGGTTATAGTCCCTACTGCCCCTCACCTCATACCTCCCCTCTGCC
The DNA here is from genome assembly GCF_029281585.2 of Gorilla gorilla gorilla. Taxonomy (NCBI): domain Eukaryota; kingdom Metazoa; phylum Chordata; class Mammalia; order Primates; family Hominidae; genus Gorilla; species Gorilla gorilla. The sequence goes on from NC_073229.2 coordinate 20,996,303, forward strand.
TGCCCCCACCGACATCCTGTAGCTCCCATTTCAGTAGCTCTGTGCCTCTTTCACCCCAGAATGTGCCTTCTTGTCCTTTTGCCCAACTAAATACCTCCCTCTCGAGTCCTTCCTTCCATAGGGAGACTTTCCTATCTTTCAAAGTTCATGTCGTTCTTTCCCTTCTCCTAAATTTCCAAAGACTTTCAGCCACCCAGCATCAATCCTTACATCATTCGCTTATTTTACAAGCATTTCATTCAGTGTATTTAGGCACAGTTCACTGTATTAGGTCATTTGGACAAAAATGGACAGGACAGACAATTATCTTGTAGACTAGCTGGAGTGAGAAGGCATCCTGTAAGAAAGGCAAAAGTGAAGTAGGTCCTGCAGGGGTTTGGGGAGTGAGGCTGGCCTCCTGGCTGGGAGGGTGGGGGAGATGGGAAGAAGATCTTTCAAGAAAAAGGGACTTCTGAGTTGGTCCCTGAGAAACAGATAGAATGTGGCTATGCAAATGGTAGATGGAGGAAGAAGCGCATTTCAGATGGAGGAGAGGGTCCACATGAAGGTGTCGGGGGAAGGGCTGGGTGGAGAGCTCCAATTCTGATCTAGCAGCAATATTGTCCTTCCTTCCAACCAGGTGAGTCATCTAGAGCAGAGGTTGGCAAACTATTGCCTGTGGGACAAATTTGGCCCACTGCCTGTTTTTGTAAATAAAGCTTTATTGTAACACCCATTTGTTTACATATCATCTGTGGCTGCTTTATGCTATGCTGACAGGATTAAGTAGTTGTGACAAAAAACATATGGCCTGCAAAGCCTAAAATATTTACCATCTGGGACATTACAGAAAAAGTTTGCTGAGCCCTAGTCTAGTATTATAGCCAGGGAAGGTGTAGGGAGGAAAGGGCTCTTGCCAAAGAAGGGCATTGCTGCTGATTACTGATGGAATGATGGAATGGAGAGGGTCAACAGAGGGAACACTGGATGGAAAGCAGTGGGATGAATGCTAAGAGAGCCCACCAACTGCTAGACCTCCGCCAGGCCTCCTGGACCCTCTGGCAGGGGAGGCCACCCTGCTGTGCCTGAATGGTGCAGTGACTGGGTGCCACGTGTGTGCTCTCTCCAGTCTGTGGGCAGCATGAAGGCAGAAAGCACCATTATGGCTTTAATGCCTTCCCCTCCCATGCCGCTGCATCCACAGGACCTGATGAGTAAACTGTGCCCCTCCAAGTCTCGCACTGAACGTGTCTAGGCTGCAGATCAGTGACTCAGGCTGTACTAAAGAGAGACAATGAGCAGTCGAGAACAGCACTGGGCCAGGCAGAGGCTGTAGGCGGGGAAACGAGTGAGGAGACTATTGACAACATCCCAAGATGGAATGACACTAGCACAGTGGCCCTGGCAGGGAAGTACTTACACCTCATACAGGCAGTCTCAGCTCCTCCAGAGAACAGCCGCTGCAGAGGGGATCGTGCCCCTTCCACAGCCCAGCAGCCACCAAAAGAACAACAGGGCACTTGAGGTATCAGCAGTTCTGCCAGCCTGAGGATGTTGCTGTTTCATAGCTCCTGGGAGCAATTCCTCCAGGGAACAGGAAACCCAGGAGTCCCGAGGTGTCTGCCGGGCAGGGCAACGGTTGTTATGGAATCTGTTTACCCGGAAACCACCACGATGCCACATACCTAAGAATACCTAGGGCACTTATGACTGATTCCTACATGCCCGCAACTCCTTTTTAACATTTAATATCACCGATGGCTCTGAACACTTTGTACTTTTTGCTCAGCTGACCTGGAAGCCTTTGGTCCTTTTCCCTCCTAGCTGGGCCCATGTTTGTCAGCTGGGTGCACTGAGAGGTCAGAAGTCAACATGGCCCAAAGTCCATCAGGCATGGGTGGTGAGAACCAGGACTGTTCTCCCAGGAATAGAAGGGTGAAAGCACCTGCAGACATCGGCCCGTGTTTCAGCACTTACTCCTGAAAGACTTGAGGGTATTTTTAAAACTTTTTACAAAGCGACCATTGCTGCTGTTGCTACTGAGGCAATAGGGTGCCTGTTTCCCTTGAAAAGCCATCACTTCCTCTCCTATTTTATGTGGTTCTTATCTGTCGACTGTGACTGGCTTTCACTACTTGAAGGGCATTAGACTGGAAGTCTGAGTTCTCACCCTGGCTCGGATACCATCTGTCCAGCCTTAGATATGCCTCTGAACCTCTCTCTGTGTCAGACTTTTTTTTTCTTTTTTCTTTCTTTTTTTTTTTGAGACGGAGTTTTGCTCTTGTTGCCCAGGCTGGAGGGCAATGGCATGATCTCGGTTCACTGCAACCTCCGCCTCCAGGGTTCAAGTGATTCTCTTGCCTCAGCCTCCTGAGTAGCTGGGATTACAGGCACCTGCCACCACACCTGGCTAATTTTTTGTATTTTTAGTAGAGATGGGGTTTCACCATGTTGGCCAGGCTGGTCTCGAACTCCTGATCTCAGGTGATCCACCTGCCTCAGCCTCCCAAAGTGCTGGGATTACAGGCTTGAGCCACCGCGCCTGGCCTCAGTGTCAGGTTTTAACATGAAGGAGGAGCTGAATCGTGGCCTGGGCTCTAAGTTGCAGGTCAGGCAAAACCTGTCTTTATGGGAGAGTTGTCTGGACCTCCCTGCCAGCATGACACTTTTTGCCCTGTTTTCTCCACAGTGTAATTCTGGTGCCCTTAATGAGCTCTCTGGAGATTCTCTCCCATGGCTGGCCTGTCTCTGAGACAAGTTCTAGTCTCTGATGTTGAGTCTAGACCACAGCAACAATTCTAAAATGTCCTTCTCCTCCACCAAGGGGACTTCGGCTTCCCCCAATAAACATGCTCTTTCCTCTTGGCAAAAGTAGTTTAAAAACCTGCTGGATTTGGAGTTCTTTGAGGGAATGGTCTATCTTTTTAATGACTATCTATGAACTCAAAAAACCACCTAATGCTCCCTGATAAAGTTCAGAGTGTGCTTCTCATTGTCCAGAATGAGATGTGTATCTCCTGCTATGGAACGCTGTCACAGAACTATCGAACACCATGCAGCAAATTCAAGGCTTTACACTGCAGGGCTTAGACAGGGGATTTGGGGGGTGTGCGAGGGTGGGCAGAGAGAAGGATAGACAGTGTTTTCCACGTGGTTTTGGATAGTTTAGCTTAAGTGAAAGAGAAAGGCAAACAAACATTTTGGGGACTGAAATGCTGCCATTTTTTCCTTTCCCCCAATACTAAAATTCTCCCACCAAGACTACCCTCGCTTCATATCACCTTGAACACAAGTTGAAAACCTAAACCTTTGCAGCATGTGCTTAAGTAGAAACTTATGCAATTCAAACAGAAGTCATGCAGCTGGGACGGGCTCAGATTACCTGGTGACTACTCGACCAGCTGCCCTCAGCTCCCAGCAGGGGCTTCAAAGGGTTCCTGTGGTTTTGTTTATTAGGGATGATAAATATTGTGCACACATTTCCCCAGTATCAGGGATCTTAGAACAGGATCAGTTTAAATCTTTGGAGAGAAAGGAGTGTGGATGCGTGTGTGTGTGTGTGTGTGTGTGTGTGTGCACGTGCACGCATCTGTACACATGCCTGTGGGAGAGATAAAGAGAGGAAATATGAGAACATAATGAGGGATGAGAGGGCTAGAGGGTGAAGAGTACAGAAATCCCAAACAATCTCTGTTAAAGACATAAATAATAGAACATGAATTCTAAGCCAGAGTAGCGCTTGATATCTGAACAACACTGACTCCATAGGGGTGAGTGGCTTACCCAAACTCAACAAGGTGAGCAAGCTTTAGAAACATTTAGATGAAAGCTTCAAACTGAAATGAATCGGTCTGGGTGAACAGGCATGATAGCCTTGACTATAACCCCTCCACTAACCTATCTTGACATAGTTGAGTAAGATACTAGTATAAGGCTGAACTATTTCAAACCACAATAATAAGGAATTGGTAAGAAGAATATTCCAGGGAATAACTAATTTGGATGCATCAGCTAATAGTATTTCCACACATCTGAGTGGCCCAACAATGGCCTGACCAATGAATCAAACATTTACTGACATTATCAGTAAACTAGGCATTCTGATAGATTTAAATCAACATGTACAAAGTCCTGTGAAACCGGACTCTATTTTGGAACTTCCTATTTACTCTCTACAAAACTCTATACACCCAAAGTCAACACTAACATCCTTTCATGCTAGTACTAACTCACATTAAGTTATTAAAAAAAATCAAGCTATTAGCAAGGACGGGGAAAACTGCAGTGAGTTTGTGTATCAGCCACAAGCTGTGTTGCACTGAAGTAACAAACAACTTTTTAAAATCTCAGAGGCTGAAAATGCCAACAGGTTATTTCTTGTTCACAATACATGCCTATTGATGGCTGGTGGGTCTCTGCTTGTCATTGTCACGTGGGGATGCAGGCTGAAGGAGCAGCTACCATTGTGAATGCTGCTGGCCGGCATCCAGGAGGCCTAGCAGGTCTCTCACAGGTAACTGAATGCTCCAGCCCAGAAGTGACAGGTCACTTCCACTCACAGCTCATTGGTCAGGACCAGTCACACGAATCTGCCCAACCTCATGGGCATTTTGAAATCTCTCCAACTTTTTGAAACTGCTTCAAAGATGCTTCGTATGTGAAGGCACTGACACCACGTCCTGGGTGCTTTGTGTCCTTAGGGGAATGGCTGATGTCTGTAGGCCACTTTCTGTGTCTCCTTCATCAGAGCCCAAGAACCATGAAAAGGACTAACTGAAGTCCCTTCCCGTGGCTATCTCTGCCAGGCATGCGGACACCGCATCTCCCCAGCCTGCTGGGGCCTCTCTGTGGGGAGGTGAGGAAGAGAACCCTGCCTTAGTGAGGTCCATCTGCCCATTAACCACAGCACCGTAGTACAGTGGGGGCTCAGCCGTCTTCAACTTTATACTCTGATCTTTTTGGGGACCTTTCCCTAGGACACCTTTTGTCTATTCTGCCCTAGGTTGGGCAGGATCAACTAACTACAGGACAGCAGAATGGGGCTGACTGAATAGCCTCAGTGGTGAGGCGTTTCAGGACCAGTCCTCAATAAAAATTAACAACAGCCAGGCTTAAAATATCAGCACAGCCACTGTGATAAACCATGTCGCAGAGAAGAGTGGGGACTCTCCAGCCAGACACGCTGTGCTCCCAATCCCAGCTCTACCGCCTTCCAGCCAAGCAAGCCTGGCCCAGCGCCCTGCCTTCTCTCTGCTCCATTTACCATCTGTGCGAGGGGGACAGTAGTGGAATTTATTTCTTACAGGCTTATGGTGAGAATGGAATGAGGAGAAAAGAGCTAGAACAATGCCTGGCAGTGCACAGTAAAGTCCCTAGTTCCTTTTCTTATCAGCATCCTCTTGGCCTCCCTCAGCCACGCTCCTTTCAGACTCATTTGCTGCCACCATGAGCAAGACACACCCCTCACAATGATTTTGGGAGACAGGCATGCACCCTGCTTAAAGAATGAGAAGACTATGAGTGACCCAGATTCCCATCTGTCTGCCCCAGGCCCATGCTCTTTCCCTGCAATGTTCCACCTCACTTACCCTGATGTCACGATGACAAGGGGGTCCACTATAACATAAGGGGAATAACTCAGTGGAGGTGGATCCTCCACTTGTACTTAGAGCTCTTCAAGGATGCTGCTCTCTCAGTTCAACAAAGATAAGTCAGTATTTTCTCCATGAGAATCTATTCTGCATGCTTGACAGAGTGACAGGGTTGAGCCACCAACTCTTAGTCCTCAGTATGCACAGCCAGCCAGGCTCAAGCCTCAGATGCTGGAGATGAATCAGGGAAGAAAGTGTCAGATGAAGGACAGTGAGATGAACAGCTAAACCCTGTCCCAGCCTAAAATTCAAATCTCATGGTAGTATTTTTAGTTGTGGCTTTGTAACGTAGTTTACAATGCATAACATACTGACCCTTAAGATGCACTTACGCCCTAGTCTGAAAATTGCTACCTTTCTCTCTTGACTTTTATTTTGCCTCAAGGCCTTATGAGGTATCACAAGCTCAGCTTTATCCTTGCCTGTACTATTAATAGACTGGGCGAGTCCCCCTGGGCTCTGAGATCAAAGTTTCCCATCTCTGACCTAGTAGCAACATTGTCCTTCCTTCCAACCAGGTGAGTCATCTAGGACAGAGGTTGGCAAACTATAGCCTGTGGGACAAATTTGGCCCACTGCCTGCTTTTGTAAATAAAGCTTTATTGTAACACCCATTTGTTTACATATCATCTATGGCTGCTTTATGTTATGGTGGCAGGATTAAGTAGCTGTGGCAAAAAACATATGGCCTGCAAAGCCTAAAATATTTGCCATCTGGGACATTACAGAAAAAGTTTGTTGAGTCCTAGTCTAGTATTATAGCAAGGGAAGGTGTAGGGAGGAAAGAGCTCTTGCCAAAGAAGGGCATTGCTGCTGATTACTAATGGAATGGCGGAATGGTAAACTCACTCATTGTTTACAGACAGACTCTCAGACCAAAGGGTATGCACTTCATTTAACAAACATTTTCTTATGCCAGACCCTAAGACATAACAACGAGCAAGATAAACTCTACCCTTTTGGAGACTGAAATTGTGTGTTAGGGTCAAGATGGGGGTGTAAGGGAAAGAGAAGGAATAGAGAGATGTATAAAAGCAATGACAGCACAAATGATAGCAGCATATTCAGACAGCAGAGAAACAAACGAATGATAAAGCTATAAAGATCAACACAGGCGGCATCTCAGAAATAATGCTGAGTGAAAGATAATGTATGGAGGAACACACATGGTATGATTTGACTTATTAAAAATGCAAAACTAAATGATGTACTGTTTATGCATACTAACAGATGAGGTAAAATAATAAAGAAAAGGGAACAAATAACACAAAATTCTGGCTGGGTTTTCCTCTGAGGGTGGGGCTGGGGAGGGACACCCAGGGTGCCTGAAAGGCACCAAAGCCGGGTAGTGAGTACATGAACGTGCACGGTGTAGAATCCTTTGTAGCTGACATATATCTTATTAGTATTTTTATATCTACTCCGTGGTTAAATAAAACCAAACCATGTTGAACACAGAGTCAGTGTGACGAGCGCTATGATTCTGTGACTAGGACAGTGGAGAATGCTACAGGCACACGGAGGAGGGGCCTCTGACTCTGATGTGAGGGGTCAGAAGAAAATCCCTAGAAAAAGTGGCGCCAACCTTATCTGAGGACTTTATGAGCAAACTTCACCCTGAGAAAAAGTCACAGGAGAGTGTTCTGGCGAAAGTCCAGTGATGACACAGATTGCAAGGTTTTCAAGGAACTGATACCAGCTCAGCAAAACAGGCAGAGCAAGTGAGGTGGGGGCGGGCGACGGGGCTGAGAGGGCCCCCTGAGGCCCTACTATGCACCTGACCAGCCACAGAAAGCCTTTATTCTAAAAGCAATGAGAGCCTTTGAAGGATTTATGGTATGGAGTAAAGTGACATGATCAGAGCTGCCTTTTTACAAGATTCTTCTGGCTGTGGCAACATCAGCTTCCTCTGGTACCCTAAAGTCCCTCAGGTTTCTGCTGGGTTGAGACCGCTGCCAGTTCCCGGATGTCTGCAGTAATGATGTACACCCCTATTACTTGAGAAGAACAAAAACGGTGCCAGGCCAAAATTGCATGAGGTGCTTCATTATCATAGCAGATGCTTATAGACTGCTACAAGCAGGAGAAAACATTTTTTTATAAATCGACTTTTTGTACATTGAATTAAATATTCATGCACCTGTAGGGCTGCAATTGTAAAGACATCTCACAGTGAATCTTTGCAAAGTGGTTGCTCCTTCTCTAAATTAAACAATCTCCTATCATATGTCTGCTTTATAAAAATAGGTTTTAATCTCAGACTCATGTTAAATAAGCATTTCTAAGAATGTTTCTTAATCCTTTAAAAGTATAGATAAGTAAAAATTACGAATGCTGTAAACACTTTATAAACACTCCTAAATCATATCAGTGGGAAAATCACTCAAAAAACACATTTTCCTGGTGGCAAGAATAAACATGGAGGTAGATAATGATACAAAGAAAATAAATCACGGAACAGAGCTGCCTTTTGGTTTCCTCATCACACTACCTAGTTTGAACTTGAACCTTAATTACCAAATGATTACCACATTCTTTTTGCTTCTTGTTATTTCTATTTTTAAAAATGTCAATAAAAACTTTTATTCATTAATGCTTACGGTAAGTTAAGCCAGAACCTCACAGATAGCCTCCAAAGAACAGAGTGATTGGAAAAGTCCCCCAAATCATATGATCCAGCACTTCTACTTCTGGGTATAGTCCTTCAAGAACTGAAAGCAGGAACTCAAAAACACACACATGTGTTCACAGCAGCAGTATTCACAATAGCGAGAATGTGGAAGCAACCTAAGTGTGAATGGGTAAACAAAATGTGGCCTATCCATACGATAGAATACGATCCCGCCTTAAAAAGGAAGGGGATTCTCATATCTGCTGCAACATGGCTGAACATGGAGGACATTATGCTCAGTGGAATAAGCCAGTCACAGAAAAACAAATGCTGTATGAATCCATTTATATGAGGCACTAGTGTAGTGAAATCCATAGAGACAGAAAGGAGAACGGGGGTTACCAAGCGCTGGGGAGAGGAGGGAGAATGGGAATTTGTTGTTAAATGGGTGCACTTTCAGTTTGGGAGGATGAAAAGAATTCTGGAGATGGATGGTGCTGAGGGGTGCCCTACAGGGTGAATGAACTTAATGCCACTGAACCATACACTTAAATGGTTAAGATGGGCTGGGCGCGGTGGCTCACGCCTGTAATCCCAGCACTTTGAGAGGCCAGGGTGGGTGGATCACTTGAGGCCAGGAGTTTGAGACCAGCCTGGCCAACACAGCAAAACCATGTCTCTACTAAAAATACAAAAAAAATGAGCCGGGTGCCGTGGCCCACGGCTATAGTTCCAACTACTTGGGAGTCTGAGGCACAAGAAGTGCTTGAGTCTGGGAGGCAGAGGTTGCAGTGTGCAGAGATGGTGCCACTGCACTCTAGCCTGGGCGACAGAGCAAAACTCTGTCTCAAAAAACAAAAAAAAGGTGAAGATGGTAAATTTTATGGTATGTGTATTTTACCATGATCAAACAGAAAGCTGTAAAACACAGGTGCCTTAGCTGAACCACACAACTGACAAGTTTACTAAAAATTAGCTTTGTCCCCTACTGTTGGAGCTAATTGTCTGAGTTCCCTTACAAGTCTGGGCTCCTTGGGGAAGTCCTCTGAAGTCACAGCCCATGCTCAGTGCCAGCCACCCCTGACCAGGGCTGCCCACAAACACATGTGCCTGCAACTGGCCCATATGAAAAACAAAAACTCCCTGTCCTCAAAACAAACAACATTCCTCAGAGAGCACTCTGTTACCAGGACAGAGAGACGTATTAGAGCTAGAATGCTGCAAAGGGAAATGTGGTCATCTCATTTTTTTTCACAGTTCTTTTCCATAAAGAACATCCACAGAATAGCCTATTAGGCTGCCAAGATACTGCAACAAACACCCAAGCCCCGCATTTGAGCAGGACGCTGCCAGATGCGACACATCTCACTCTAAATGATGCGGCTCTCAAATTCCCCATTCATGCCCATTCCTGTGGTCACTGATGAGGGGACTTCAATCGGCTTGAAGAACTCACACCTTTCCACACCCCTCCCGGGTGTCTCATTACCTGACGAGGTGGATTTATTAATGATCTGGGTTGACATTAGCTGGGAGCATCACAGGGAAGCCAGTGTGCCCTGACAGTGCACGGTTAGGGGTTTAGAAACCCAAGGCAGGGGAGGTAGGAAGGGGAGGCAGAAAAGGCTGCTGAGGTTGGCGGTGGCCCAAGCCGGAGGGCAGACAAGCCTCAGGCTGGAGAGCGAAGGAGAAGGGAGAGCGCGCTTGCTCCGTGTACGCCACACGCACAACCAGCCCTGGGGTCCCTGGATGTGGCACCAGGAGTTGGTGCTTCTCTTTCCTCCTCAAGAAGTTGGCTTCTCTGGAAAGTGGGGGAGGGTCTGAATAAAGCAGCCAACAGGAGGCTCCAGGTTCTGAGGCAGCCTTGTTCTTCCAGACACAGAGGAGGCTGGCACTGCCAGGCTTGGAGGCTGCTTGCTCCTCAGTAGCCGTGCCAAGCGTGGCTGGGGACAGCCCGAGAGCTCAGAACGGCCTTCCAGGGCCAACCCTCTTGCTCTACAGATGAAAAGAGTGAATCCAGGACTGCCGGGGACCTGCCCCAGGGTCACCCAGCGTGGGAGGGGTGGAGGCGGCAGTGGGACTGGGTCTCCCACCCAGGGCACCACTGGAAGGACATCTGGAGAGTCTGCATACTCTGATGCTGACACACGGACCTGGCAGCAACATGGGGAACAAGGACTTGCTTCCACAGGGCCGGCACCCCAGGGCGGGGCAGGCACCCCAGGGTGCAGCAGGCCTTTCTCTGGTTCGTCACTCAGACCCACCACTCCAGCCTTTGAAATCAACAACAACCACACACAACTCTTCTCTTCCAACCTCACCCAGATTTTTACCTTTGTTTCTCAGAAAAACCCTACTAACCTTTAAAAAATACACACGTTTAGAAGAGACAGCTTTTTGAGGAGTGAGGAGGTAAACAGCAGTGTACCTAGCCACATGGATTATCTGCCCTTCATAGCTGTGAGTCCCTTTGCTGAAGAAATAAAGTGACTCACTCCTAACAAACTAAGTGGAGAAAGGGAAAACCAGTAACTGCAGAGGAGAAGCCTGGCAGACCCCATCTCAACTGAGGAAGGTTAGCGTGACCAGTGACGGCTCACGCTGACGTCAGAGCTCCTGCCTCGATACGACGCCATGAGCAGGGTGGTGCTCTTCCCCCCAGTCTGATCAAGAGAAAGTATCAGACAGACCCACATCGAGGGGCATTCTGCAAAATACCAACCCTTTACACCACTGTCCTCATCACAGTGTTAAGGTCACAAAAGACAAACCCAAGGAACAGTCACAGATCAGAGGCGACTGTGGAGACACAGCTACATTTAATAGAGTGTTCTGGAACAGAAAAAGGACAGTAGAGAAAACACTGGTGAGATTCAAGGAAAGTCCGTCGTTTAGTTAGTCCCACGACAATGTCCGTTTCTCAGCTCTGGGGACCGTAGCGTGGTTATGTGAGTTCACGTTAGCGGAAGGCAGGTAAGTGAAGGGCTTACGGAAAATCTCTGTACTGCCTTTGCCATTCCTCTGTAAGTCTAAAATTATTTTAACTGTACTGCCTTTGCCACTCCTCTACTTTAAAATGTTTTTAAAATATGGTGAACAAGTAAGTATATGTATATTTCATTCAAAGAGTTAACGAAACCCAAGAGTCGTGGGCTTCTCTGATAAAGTTCTCTGAGGGTGAGTGGCAGGAAAGGAGAAGGCAGGCCGCAGCGAGGATGTCCTGGCAGCCCACGACAGTCTGTGCCACGGCATCTCCTTTCGGTGGAATTCGTGTTGTTCCTGCTGCCTGAAAGAGAAGCCCAACAAGGCCCCTCTGGCAAGTGCAATTTTTCCCACCAGTTATCCTAAAATCAACTTAAAACCGGATGCAGGCTACAACCAAGCACTCAAATCACTGGTGCAGCCCTTGACTTTGTAAAATCAAAATGGCTCACTGGCCTAGATGTAGGGAGAGGGCAAGCCCGCCACAGAAACACAGAAGGGGGTTCATTCAACAAAGAACGAAGGAGACTCATCCAACAAATGTATCCAGTGCTTTGGAACGTGAGAATCAATAGGTCAGGTGAAAGTGCTGGTGTCACAGAGCTCACATACTTCCTCATGGGGGAGGGCAGAAATGCAATAAAATGCAATAAACAGAAACAAAATGCAATAAACAAAAACATCAGAGTGGAAAGTGTATGCAGATCACAATGCTACCATCAAACAAAAACAAAAAAGAAAATGACAAGTCTTGGGCGAGGATGTGGAGAAACTGAAACCCTTGTGGCCTGCTGCTGGGAATGTAAGATGGAACAGCCAGCCACTGTGGAAAACTGTGACACTTCTTTGAAAACATAAAAATACAATTACCATATGACCCAGCCATCCCACTTCTGGGTATATGCCTAAAACAAATGAAAGAAGGTACTCAGAAATTGTACAACCAAGTTCATAGCAGCATTATTCACAACAGCTAAAACATGGAAGCAACTCAAGTCTCCATCAACTGATGAATGGATAAGCAAAACGCGGTCCATCCATACAGATACATGGATACAATGGAACATGATACAGCCTTGAGAAGGAAGAAAATCTTGTCCCAAGCTGCAGTGTGATGAACCTTGAAGACATGATGTTAACTGAAGTAGATCAGTCACAATAGGACAAATACCATCTGATGCTACTTATGAGGTACCCAGCATTGTCAAATTCATAGAGACAGAAAGCAGAATGGGGGTTCCCAGGGGCTGTGGGGAGGGGAAATGGGGAGTTCGTATTTTTTGCAGACCAGAGTTTCAGTTCTGCAAATGAAAAAGTTCTGTGGTGGCTGCGGGCGTGGTGGCTCACTCCTGTAATCCCAGCACTTTGGGAGGCTGCGGCGGGCAGATCACTCGAGGTCAGGAGCTCGAGACCAGCCTGGCCAACATGGTGAAGCCCCATCTCTATGAAAAATATAAAAATTAGCTGGGTGTGGTGGAGCATGCCTGAGATCCCAGCTACTCAGGAGTCTGAGGCAGGAGAATCACTGCAACCCGGGAGGTGGAGGGTGCAGTGAGCCAAGACTGCACCACTGCACTCTAGCCTGGGCAACAAGAGCAAAACTCTGTCTCAAAAAAAAAAAAAAAAAAAAAAAAAAAAGCAACAACAACAAAGTGCTGGGGCTGAATGGCATGACAGAAGCACGATGTGAATACGCTTAACATTATTGAAATGTACACTTAAAAATGGTTAAGATAGTAAATGTTATGGGATATGTTTTCTATCACAATTGAAATTGAAGTCTATGCAGACAATTAGAGTAGGAGACTGTGACCAGAGAAACAAGCTGGTGAGCGCTGAGGAGGCAGTCAGGGAAGGCCTCTCTCAGCAGGGAGGTGGGGCGAGGAACAGAGTCAATGTCTCCACAGAGTGCTTGGCATCCTTTCTGTCTACTGCTCTCTTACTGCCCGGCCTCACCACCATTTCAGGCTCACTACAGTCACCCCTCCTCCCACTCCATGAAGCCCTAAACTCCTCAGGGTGGTGGAATCACTCATGGAGATGGCCTAGAGCCTGTGCAGGAGAAAGTACAGGGATGAAGTTATCCTTCCTGACTTACCGAAGGATCAGAATCACCCCTGCAAAGCAGGCATAAGGGGAAAGGGAGCTGGTACGTGCATTTCAGCCTGCTGCCAGCTGCTTGGAATCCACTGCACAGCACCACACCCGTTAGTGGAGAACGGCCTTGCTGGAACCGGTTTCAAAGATTCGCTCTCATTGTTGCCTTTTGGCTAACTTCGCAAAGCTGATGTACCCATCCTCCAAAAATAAGACTCAGCCAGTCAAAGGATGGGCTAAAATACAAAAGTGACATCATCACTTTGCATTTCAAAAAAAGGCCTGGTTTGGGATGAAATGAACAGAGTTCTCCTGGCACGGCATCACTGGGCCAGTTGCCACCATCCATCCGTGGGCTCAGCCGGAACAGCAACCAGCGGCAAGCCACAGTCAGGAAAAGGAATGAGGCTCTCTCCATAACCTCCAGGCCTACGTTAAACTTCACATCCAATGACACCGAGGAGGAAAAGGTACCGAAGAAAGAAAGCAGAACTGCCTGGAAATTGAAACACTCAGCCATCTCAGGTAATTGGCCTCAATCACAGAATACTACTCAATCAGATTTTAAAAGATGCCCCTCTGTCAGAATGCAGAGAGATCTAAGTAGATCCTGCATCCCTCTTCTCTGCCCCACTCTCCTCCCTCCCCAAAGTCCAATTAAGTCCAAGTGCCAACCTAACATGAGAAGGCTAAGAATTCTGTTCACATCCACCATGACCTTAGTCCACAGGATCTCTCGCGAGAAGAAAGCCACACAGCTGGAGCGAACTCTAGTGCTCCCCGGGGCCTAGAGTTCTGAGGTACACTTAGGGCTCACTTGCAGGTTTAAATGTTACCTAAGAATAACCTAATGCAGAGATGTACACACTGGGGCCACTATGGTTCTATTTCACTATGGATCAGTTCAATGCACCAAAAGCTGGCTGCCACTCAGCATCTCTGAGCCTGGTATGTATCAGTGGACCCCAAGTGGGGCTATGGAGTGTACTAAACATCATCACTAAACATTTATATTCTAAACATCAGTCTCAGGCCCTACAGGCTTAAATAATATGCTGCCTATCTGCCAAACCACTGGCTTCCAATGCGGAAGCTGGAGTTCTGCCTAGAAGCCGCACCCAGAGATCTGAGGGAACCAGGACACTTACTGTTGATGTTGGCGCCTCTTTCTCCGTGAATTTGGTCAACTGCCTGAATGGAATGAAGAGAATCATACCCTGACTCATTAGAGTGATGAAAAATTTCTCAAACTTACCAAAAATGCCCCTGACAAGAAGATACAAGATCAGCCCTGTCCCTTCTCTCACGGAGCTACAATGAAAATAACAGCAATGACTCGGGGGAATCAACCAGTAATGGTAAGGAAAAGGAAGAGAGTGACTCTAGGTTATCATTCATTATTCACCATTCCCCTTTTGGGCTCCTGGAAATGTGATTTGCACACAAATGTCCTCACCAGCTCATGGAGACTTTATTCTTACTGATATCAATTCATTAATCAATACCTGTAGGATGTGGTTGAGCAACAGGTTTTGAATCCCACCAACTGTTCGGGCATCCACGCCAAATCCATCTGGGTCATGAGGCTTTGTGAGAAATCTCAGCAAATTCCCTCTACTATTCAAAAACACTTATGATATATCTCTAATATGTGGGAATTGGAATAAAAAGTCTAGCCCTTCCAGCTTTAACAATTTAGAATCACATATGTATATCTATTCTGCAATACTGCGGCACAGATTTTCATCGTGTTCCATGAATTCATTCATTCATCACGTTCCATGAATTCATTCATTCATCAAACTAGTATTTAGATACCCATTCTGCGCCAGGTGCAAATCCAAGCACTGGAAACGGAGTGGAGAGCAAGAACAATAAGGACCCTGCTTTCAAGGTGTTTCCTCTAGAGTGGATGAGTGGTATGCGGAGATACAAATACACAAATAAATGAAGGTATTTTTAAGGTAGGGCAGATGCTTTAAAAAAGGCTGGGTGAGTCTAAAGAAATTGTTTGGGTACTGACTCGACTAGCTAGCCTGAGAAAGTTTCACAGGCATCAACTGAAAAGAGATCATAGTGACAAGACCTGGCCAGGCCTGCAGAGGTCTGGAGGGGAGCATTTCAGGCAGAGGGAAAGGTGAGTACAAAGGAACTAAGGAGCAAGCAGCAGCTGAAAGATCCATCTGGCTGGACACAGTGCAAGATCAAAGGGCCAAACCATGCAAGATAGCATGGGCTGCAGTGAGAAGTTTGGAATGCACGATGGAAGCTGTCAGAGGGTGTGGCAAAGACCACCAGTCATCCTCCAAGACCATGCTCCCCTTCTTCCTACAGGCTCATAGCTGTGCAAAACAAGACCAGGTTCTCCAGCCACCCTTGCAATTGGGTGTGGATAGGTTGCTGAGATCTGGCCAATGGGATGTGAAAAGTGGTACCCACGACTTTTGAGCAGTGACCTGAAGGGGAAGAAGTGTTCCTTCTTCCTCTTTTCCACTGCTCTGCTGGCTGGATTAGGACAGCAGAAGGGGCCTGGGCTCCCAGTGTCATGGGACTGCCACAGCAGCCCAGGACTGACTATATTGATGATAGAAATAAACTCCACTTTGTTTAATCCCTGTTGTTCTGGTTTTAAGTGCTTTCAGAAATGAAGCTATTGCTAACTATATAGACAGATCGATGCAGGAGAGTAGAAGCTCTGATTCAGGCTGTATGAATATCACCCTAGTTGTAAGTGAAGAATGAGCTGTAGAGGTCTGAACAGGAAGCAGGAAGATCAGTTAGAAAGCCATTGTGCTTAGTTTTCCAGGCATGAAATGAAAAGGCTTTGCCTCAGGGGGTGGCAGTGGAGACAGAGAAACTGAGGGACTCAGAATGTAATTTGGAGGAAGAACTGAGAGGATTTGCTGATCAAGGGAGAGAGAGAGAAGAAAGGGTGACTCTTACCCATTTTTGGCTTGAGCAACTGCATGGATAATGGTTCTAGGGAGGGATGGCTCTGAGGATGTGGGAGGAAGGAGGGTTCTGTTTTGGCCACACAATCTGAAATGCCTACTGGACATCCAAGTGGAACATCCACAAGGCAGTAGGGTATATGATTTTGGAACTCAGCAGGGAGGTCAGAGTTGGTGATATACACCTGGGAGTCTCTGGCCTATGGAGAGGTGAATTAGTGCCATGTTTCTAGCAGAGCAGACACACAAAGAGTGTAGATGGAGAAATGTCAGGAGCCCCAGATCCAACCTTTGCAGGGAGGGCAAAGGAAGGGAAAAGCCAAGCGGGTGAGGTATCATGAAAGCAAAGAAGAGGGTGTGGTCAAGCTGGGTCAGACACTGCTGAGAAGTTCAGATAAGCAAAAGAGAAAATGACCAAGCCTGTGGCAGCCTGGAGGCTGTGGGTTATCTTATCAAGGGAATTCCACCTGAGCAGCGGGGATGACGAAAGCCTCAGTGGACTGAGGCAAGGACGGAAAGCAAGGCCCCAGAGACAATGCTTGGGGCTCATGTTTGGAGAAGTTTTGCTGTGAAAGTGAGAAATGATGCTACTGTCTCTAATTCTACTTGCTGCCTGAACTGGGCCGGTCCAATATAACAGCCACGAGCCATACGTGGTTACTTATGTGAATTAAAATGGTTTTAAATGACAAATTCAGTCCCTTAGTTACTCCTGCACATCCCAAGCACTCAATAGCACACGTGCCTAGTGCTGGACTATTGGGCAGTGCAGGTAGAGAACATTTGCCTTGATGCTGCAGGTTCTCTTGGGCAGCTCTGACCTAAACCCTCCTCTAAGTTCCTCTTTGAAACTGTTGATAATGCTTGATTTGCCTCATAGGATGATGTGAGCGGGAAAATGGCAGCGGAAAAGCATGTTTCCCACTCGATTTTCCTTTTATAACTTAGACATGTGACAACCATTGCTCCACGCCTTTGTCCAAATTCTTCGTGTTCATGTTTACAAACTGTTTATAATAACTTTCAACGTTTGAAGAGGGCAGCGGTCTGCATAGCTTCTCAGGAGGTAATTATTCTCAGGTTTTCAATCGTTCCTTCATTCGGAGTTACCTCCTCAACCCTCTGAAAAGAGGATAGGAACGAGGCAACGGCCTCTCAGGCCCTGGAGATGGTGTGGCTTCTCCCTGTGCCCTTCCCTCCTCTCCCTGCACTCCACACAGGCATCACAAATGGAAAAGCCAACTGTGCAAACATTCGCTTCTACCATCACAAGGTGAAAAGGAAAAATGCCAAAAAGGAGAGCTTGGAAACACAGCAGAAGAGCAATGACCACCTGCAGAGAACATGAAATAAGATCCGGCAGTGACCCCACTAAAGAAACAGAAAATAAGGTCCAACCCAGAACTGGTCAGAGAACACCACTGTGCTTTAGAGTAACAATTACAAAGGAAAAGAGGGATCGGGCACTGTAATATCCCGGGACTGCAGCTTGCACTCTCTGGGTGGTGCATTCTGTAATTCAATTAAATCCTTGCAAAGAACAAGATCTGTGTATCACAGAGTCATCAGATACTCCCCCAACAACTCCAGGCACCCATGAAAGTTCTCACAATAATTCCTGTATGTGGTTGGCGGGCTCTAGACTCACGGGACTCAAGAAACCCAGGTGAAACCCAAGAAAACTGAACAATGATTCCAAAGACCATCTTTTCAGTGGCAAAACTGTCAAGAACAGGAATGATTGTGGTAAATTTCATTTATGGGAAATATAGATTTGAATGATTCGTTCTCCATTTAACTTTTTCCAGGGATGCCTACTGCATCAAAGAGGAAATTATCAGGTTGAATTTGTGAAACTGCACAAACTATGGTTGCTTCATGGCAGCCCCTGGAATCAGAAGGGTGTGACCCCCAGAGTGATCCCCCCCAAACACAAAGCAAAGCACATCACTTTGTCCCTCAAAAAGCTGGCAGTGGCTCTCCAGGGCCCACAGGGTAAAGACCAGACCCCTTAAGTCTCCACGTCGCTGAGGCCTGCCCCGCTCTGGTCTACCTTTGCACAACCCCCACATGATAGTCCCATGTCCTCTGTGGAGAGTCACATCCTGTCTGGCCAGGCTCCCTGGTGACAGGGGCTAAGACTCGGGGAAGGGACTTCATCCTCAGATGCTGGAAAAAGCAGCCAGAGAGTCACAGAGGCAGCCCAACCATGGAGTCACAGGCAGGTGGCAGGTCTAAACCACACCATCAACCCAGTGATGAAAAGCAGGCACCAAGGCGGGCAGGTATGAGGCAGGGAGGATGGGTCACCAAGGTGGGGCTGGGCTCCAGGATGCTGGCTCTGGAAGTGGGAAGGAATATTGTAGCCATCTCTGGGTGTGTTCTTGACAGTCTACAGAAGTTTTAAAATTGTATGCTCTCATGTCAGTGAAAATCTTAGTCTTATATTAATACAAGGGTATTCTCAATCATCTGGATGGGACGCCTGTAGCCCAGTGTGAACCTATAATAAGATTTTGGAGCCCACATTTTCATCTGGATTTATACTCACCAAAGGCCACATGTCACCATGACTGGCTGCACAAATGCAGGTCTAACAGGTATGAATAAAGTAGTAGGAGAATCAAGATCTCACATGTGTACGGCAAACCCTACTGAGCCTGAGCGTCAGGCAGGGGACCACAAGGACTGTGCCCATCCATCTTGTAAAGATCAGCTTCATTAGCAAGAAGAGTAATAGGAAAACAGGCAATAATGAATGCTTCCAATCTCAATGACAGCCATAAATGGACTAAATGCATATTTAATTATTACTTTAAAGTAATGCCACAAACCTAACTTTATCTTCAGGAGACAGAGTAGTGCAGCATCAGGTGACACCCCATTATAGCGAATGACTGAGGCTTGCTCATGGAGCAGGCCTGGGGTGAAATACATAAAGCTTGAGTATTCCATGTCAGCCAAGCCTTAAAATCACTGCCATCTCAGATGGCAAAATTATGCAAAAAGGCAACATGTACACTGGAATTACTCAAGTCAAAATGCCAAAATAGATTAAATATTAATCTGAATCTGAAGCTACATCTTTCTCCTATTCAACCCAACATGAGTCAGTGGGTAATTCTGTTTTGGGAAAAGACTATTGTCCATCACATGGAACTCCTGGATTGAAATTATATTATACAGGTTTTGAAACTGTTGTTAATATTTTGGTTTTATAGTTATTTGGAAGTTACGAGAACTCATGCAAATTCCTTACAAGATGATTGTACACATTTAAATAATACTATACTAACATATTTCAAGTCAAAAAAAGATGGGGCTGTTGGGAACAACACAGCAGTATGAACAGGGCACTAGAGCCAGGCGGACTTGGGACCGGGGAAGTTCTGTTTGCTCCATCTCTTAGTGATACGGAAGGGAAGTGCTAGGAAGGGAAGAGCTGGGTAGAGGAGGGCATGGTCCCTGGCTAGGGCTCCATCCCCACAGACCTAGGTGAGGACAGGCATTTCCTGCCCAAGACCACCCTGGCCTGCCACGCCCCCATCCTGTGCCCCGGAGATGGCCAGGTGCAGTGGCTTATGCCTGTAATCCCAGCACTTTGGGAGGCCAAGGCGGGCAGACCATGAGGTCAAGAGATCGAGACCATCCTGACCAACATGGTGAATCCCCATCTCTACTAAAAATACAAAAATTAGCTGGGCATCTGTAGTCCCAGCTACTCAGGAGGCTGAGGCAGGAGAATCACTTGAACCCGGGAGGCAGAGGTTGCAGTGTGCCGAGATCGCGCCACTGCACTCCAGCCTGGTGACAGAGTGAGACTCCACCTCAAAAACAAAATAAAACAACAACAACAAACCCCAAGACCCTAGCAGGGAGGCACACAGGCAGCTGGACATTGAGAGGAGCACATCAGCAGAGGAACACACAGGCAGCTGGATGTTGAGAGGAATGCCCCAGCAGGCACCGGCATGCACCAGCAGGCTGGCAGGCCATCGACCAGCAGAATGACATGGAATTTGGTGGGGCAGTCGGAGAAGAGCGAGGCCGCCGAGCAGCCTGACTCCAGGGAAAAACCGTCTCCCTTCTGGCTCCCGTATCTGCTGACAACTACTTCCGCTCAATAAAACCTTGCACTCATTCTCCAAACGCAGGTTGATCC
This sequence comes from Gorilla gorilla gorilla, assembly GCF_029281585.2. Lineage (NCBI taxonomy): Eukaryota > Metazoa > Chordata > Mammalia > Primates > Hominidae > Gorilla > Gorilla gorilla. Next base: position 21,016,736 of record NC_073229.2, read on the forward strand.
GATTCTTCTGGTACACCAAGGCAAGAACCCCAGCATACAGAAAGCCCTCTGTCCTTGCAATAAGGCAGGGGTCTGACTGAGCTAACACAAGCTGCCTTCCGATGGCTAAACTAAAAGAGCACCCTGTCACACACGCCCACTGGGGCTTCAGGAGCTGTAAACATCCACCCATAGACACTGCTGTGGGGTCGGAGCCCCACAGCCTGTCCGCTTTATGCTCCTCTAGAGGTTTGAGCAGCGGGGCACTGGAAGAGTGACCCACTCCCCCATCCCACACCCTTCAAGGGGGACAAGGGAACTTTTCCCATTTCATTAGCATGTAGCCTTAGGCAAGTTACCTTCCCTAGGCCTCAGGTTTCTGTTTATGAAATGAGTGCTCATATCACAGAATTACTGGGTGGATTAAATAGTTCCACAGCACTCAGCAGTGAAAAAGTTCACCTTTGCACAGTCCCCACATGACAATTCCGTGTCACCTATGGAGAGTCACATCCTGGCTGGCCAGGCTCCCTGGCGAGAGGGGCTCAGGGAAGATGCAGTGTACAAGCTCAGTAAGTGTTATCTCTGGCTTAAAGGCATCTCTAGCAAATTAGACAAGGTCCAGGAATTAGAGGTCTCAGTTTCCTTAACTGTAAAATGGGGCTATTTGTGGGAGCTACTTTACATGGTTACTGTGAAATTTACATCTCTCTCTATATATTTGTGTATATGTACATATGTATAACTCAGCATAGTTTCTGAACTTAGAAAATGCTGAATAAATAGCTTATTATCATTGTTATCAAGGCACTATCATGATAGCCTCAATCCCTTTTTACTCCTTAATATCAAAACAGTGCTCAGCTATACAGCACCATGCTATATGCATGCACACATGCTGGGGTGTGCCAAAAGGGAGGTCTCAAGCCAAGATTCATTGCAGCTACTAGATGTCTAACTCTTACACTCCGGGGCTGTATATGGTTCTTTCTAAAAAGAGGTAAGGGAATGACATAATGAGATATGAGACACAATCATGCTCCAAGCACTGAGGTCAGCCCAACGGGGAGCAAATGACCAAGAATGGGGGGCCCTGGGGCCTCCCAGCAAACACTTCCCATGCAGTGAGGGTAGTCACATGCCCCCACCCTAACGCAAAGCAGCCAGTACTATTTACCACAGAGGAGAAATCATATTTTCCCTTGCATTCTTCTCCATCTCAGAGTCCTTGTTCACCCTGGGAGCCTTGCACACTTAGCAATGCCAGTTCGACATATTAAACTGATGCCAAGGAAGAAATAGTGAAAAACTCTAAGCCCCACAGGAACTTAGCAAAATTTATTTACTATTTAAAACTGATATGGATGGGGAAATGAACTAGAAGTAAATAGCCCTTAATTCCTAACCCTACCCCCAACCCTGACAATCTGACTTTGGTTTGGAGGGAGTTCTGAGCCCTTTCCCAGAACTCACACAAAGCAAATAACAAGCAAGACATGCTTTCAAAAGGCAGAGGTTAGAAAGGACGCAAGCACCTCTCAGCCAGCAAACAGGAGCAGGCAGAGCCAACTCTGCTTGGATACAAAGCACTCTTTTTTTTTTTTTTTTTTTACAAGAATCATCAAAAGCCCTGTGGAAGGAAAAACGAAAAGAAAATAACAGCCCTTAATCAGAGACCCATTTCTGGTCTCAGTGTTCTGTGCAGGAGATTCAGAGGCCCTCTGAGCTGTCCCACTCTGTCACCTGGAACACTGCCCTGAAGTGGAGGCCCTGCAGCTTCGCCCAAGAGAGCATCTCACCCCAGCTGCAACCCTCCCTGCCTCCTCAGGCTCCTTGACGTTGGTTTCTACTGGGGTAGAGGTCTTAGCTTTAAAAACACCCAGGACTAGATGTGGTGGCTCATACCTGTAATCCCAGCACTTTGGGAGGCCGAGATGGGAGAACTGCTTTATCCAGGAGTTCAAGACCAGCCTGAGCAACATCGTGAGACCTCATCTCTACAAAAAATTTAAAAAGTAGCCAGGCACGGTGGTGCATGCCTGTGGTCTCTGATACTCAGGAGGCTGAGGCGGGAAGATCCTTTGAGGCCAGGAGGTCGAGACTTCGGTCAGCTGTGACCACAACACTGCACTCCAGCCTGGGCAACAGGGCAAGACTCTGACTCTTAAAAATAAAATAAAATAATAAAACCGAAAAAACGAAAAACACTCAGAAGGCCCCTGAGTCTGACTTCACCATTTAGAGAATCACCAGCAAGGCCCTGCTTCCAGAGTCTGGGCCAGTGGGAGCTGGGTTCCTACAGGCCTGGCGGCTGGACTTGGGAAGTTGTTCACCATGCAGAGGAAACGCCTCTTCAGAGGGGACCACGAACTCACATCATAAAATGTGCAAAACAAGGCACTGCCCATCATTTCACCCCAAATATTTTCTAAGTCTTACATGGATTTTGGGCCAGCAATTGGGATGTGGTTCCTGACCTGTTTTGCCCCCAGAAGAGCCATTTGAAAATACAATAAAAAATGAACCATGTGTTATTCAAAGTCATGCCCTTCCTCAAGCAGCCATTCATGTCCATCCTGAAAACACACATTCTCACACAGCCACATCGCAAACAGGAACTGCCATCCGCCCCTCCAGAAGGAAGGCAGTGAAACCTTATGGCAGAACATGGCAAACAACAGGGCCAAGCCTACAGCTGTGTTACGGATAATGAGCAACGTCCTGAGTTAATATTTAACAATATGAACAAAATGTTTACAGGCGTTTTTAGGGATTAATACAAGGAAGGGAAAGGGAGAGGTTGCATACAGATAAGACAAATCTTGAAAATGAGTACCACTATTCTATTTCTTCAGTGGGTTTTCTTACCAATTAATGAAGCATTCTGTGAGTGATGGACACTCAGGGAGTCGATAGAAGAGCCCTAGGAATGATCTGTCCAGGAGAATTTTTTCTTGAGTTTATTGTCCTCTCCTACCCCTGAAGTGGTTAAGACTTTCAAAATGCAATATATGATTGCATTTATTTTTTTGAGACGGAGTTTTGCTCTTGTTGTCCAGGCTGGAGTGCAATGGCACAATCTCAGCTCACTGCAACCTCCGCCTCCCAGGTTCAAGCGATTCTCCTGCCTCAGCCTCCCAAGTAGCTGGGATTACAGGCATGCACCACCATGCCTGGCTAATTTTTTGCATTTAGTAGAGATAGGGTTTCACCATGTTGGTCAGGCTGGTCTCGAACTCCTGACCTCAAGTGATCCACCCGCCTCGGCCTCCCAAAGTGCTGGGATTACAGGCATGAGCCACAGCGCCCGGCCCATGATTGCATTTTAAAATGAATTTTAAAAGCTCTGAATGGATGCTATAAGAGAGGTAATTTATTAAGCTGGCCACTGGAAAAACAATTATGAAGCAGATTCTTGCCCCCACCCACCAGTTATTCTGCTATTCTAAGCTACCAGACAGCCATAGTCCAAAGTTCCCAAGCTTGCTGCAAGCCCAGAGATTCCCTCACATAAGTGGGCCTCGTGGAAGAGGAAAGGACTGATTATTTCAGGGCAGTAACGGTGCTTGCAGTAGGATGGTATCTCAGGGCAGCACTGGTGCTTGCAGTAGGATGGTGGCCATCACGTCACAAACATGCAAATGTCCACCAACACTTCCCTGGAACTTCGTGGTTTTACAGATGACAATCACGTTCATCCTGTCAGCCATCTGCCCAATCTTTCCTAGGTGAGGAAACTGACTTCGAGTAGTCAGCTACCTTGTTAAAGGTCACAACTGGCAAGCGGGGGGCTTGGCTTCCAATCCAAGCCTGGATTCCACCCAAGCATCTTCTCAACTGTTTCCGTGTGATCACACACATGTGTGTGCACTTGGGTGTGTGTTGATGAGAAAGAGGGTGGGGGATATGGCAAGTCTTCACACACTGCCTTTCAGTATGGACATTGGAACATCAGAACAAAACTGCATCTCTAACTCAACTCAATTGTACTAAATGTAACTGAATATCCAGTTATTGAGTCACGGGAATATCATGTTTCAGGTGACTTTAAGCAAAAATAGCCATTACCGACTTGCCTTCCAATTCCATTTTTTTCTGCTCAATAATAATGAACATCTACCACTCTAAAAAACATTTTCTTGCACAACAATGGAAATATATCACTAAATTGTGCACACTTAAAAATGGCTGCAATGGGACAGGCATGGTGGCTCATGCCTGTAATCCCAGCACTTCGGGAGGCCGCGGTGGATGGATCACTTGAGGTAAGGAGTTTGAGACCAGCCTGGCCAACATGGCAAAACCCCGTCTCTACTAAAAATACAAAAATTAGCCAGGTGTGGTGGCGCCTGTAGTCCCAGTCACTTCGGAGGCTGAGGCGGGAGAATCGCTTGAACCTGGGAGATGGAGGTTGTAGTGAGCCGAGATTGTGCCGCTGCACTCTAGCCTGGGCGACAGAGTGAGATTCCATCTCAAAACAAAAACAAAAACAAAAAACAAAAAACAAAACAAAAAAAGCTGAAATGGTAAACTGTATGTAATGTATATTTTACCACAGTAAAAAAAAAATGTAACTTTCTTTCTAAAATACTTGGCATAGGACAAGACAGTGCTTCTCTGGGGCATACATAAATTAAAACCTATGCTCGAAATAATTCACATTACATTCATCACTACATGGAATTAAAGTTGCTTTGCCACACTTGCCTCTGACCTACTGGGCAATCTTTGCTATGCCCAAAGGACATTTTTCAATGTCCTGCATCACTTGACTCTGCTGTCAGCCCCTTCCTTGGCTCCCTGGTAACCAGCCTGGTCTGACTCTCCACTGACCACACAGTCGGTTCCTCCCTGTCTCTCTCCACTGGTTCTTCTACCTCCACCCATTTGTTGCTCAGCTACAGAGCCCCTGGGTGAGCTCAGCTCTGGTAGCCTTTAGTTGCTACCTTCATCCTGAGGACACGGGGGCCTTGCTCCTGGACTTCTGAATAACAAATCTCCTGGCAAATCAATCCTCTCAGATGCCCTAAGTCTCCATCAGCTTACCAGGTCTGAAAGAGAGGTCATCATCTTCCCCTGTCAGACTCATGGGAGGAAGGGAGTGGTCGGTAGCTTCAGACTCTACAGGATTTGGAATCAGAGTAGAATGCTTGGGCTGAATCCCTTTTATCACCATTCAGAGAAAAATCCCCTCTCCAGGTATCCAGGCAAGTCCCCTGGCCCTCCTTCACCCTTCTCCCCATTCCTCAGTCATTGAGGCTGTGATTCTGCATCCTCAGTGTCTCTCCTGCCCCATGGCCATGGCCCTCATTCAGGCTCTTCTTCCTCGCCTTACTACCACAGCAGCCTCCCAGCTCCTAGCTTGGCCTTCTCCTCCTCTTTGGCCTGCTCACACTGCAGCCTGAGACATTTCTCCAAAACACACATCTAAGGCTTATCTTTCTCAGTTGAGATCCTTCAGTGGCCTGCCACTACCTTAAGGTCATGGAGGATAGGTCTGTGTGTGTTGTTCCATCCTCCTTCCTTGGCTTTGTTATTCACAATTTAGATTCCAACCCCAGTTACCCACACTACCCAGAGCACACTAGGCTCCAGCTGACACCACAATCACCCACACTACCCAGAGTGCACTGGGCCCCAGCCAACCCCAATCACCAACACTACCCAGAGTGCACTAGGCTCTAGCTAAGCCCTAATCACCCACACTACCCAGAGTGCACTAGGCCCCAGCCAACCCCAATCATCCACACTACACAGAGTGCACTAGGCTGCAGCCCACTCCAATCATCCACACTACCCAGAGTGCACTAGGCTCCAGCCAACCCCAATCACCTACACTACCCAGAGTACACTAGGCTCTTCTAGGATCTAAGCACCCACTGCAAATAGCAAACACCTATTCTCCCTGACCCCACAGAACTCACAGCTCAGGAGTCTCCTCTGGTGCTCACTCTCCCAGCAGGGTGTGTCTCTGCCTCTTCACTCACTAAACTCTGAGTGTGCTAGAGGGCAGGAGCACGTACTTGCCTCTATGTCCTCAACACTCAACAACGGCGAGGGTTTAGTATGTAATCAAGGAACCAACTGTCCATCCCCTGGCACCCGACAGGTCCTCACATGTTCATGGAGCAAATGAGCAAAGGAGAAAATTGTGCTTCCGGGCAGGTCATGAAAAACTAAAACTTAAACTCTCTGTAGCAGAGCCTATCTGGCAGGATGCGCTGATTTGAGAAACAGTTGTTGACAACAAACTTTCATGGCTCTGCACCATTTGAGTTATATTTCTCTCTGTGCTCTCAGCCAAGAGTCTGTCTTTTCAATAACAGCAAGTCTTGGCAAACCAGGAATGATTTTGCTTCCCACTAGATACATTTGGATGTTTTCAAGAAGCCTAATGTTTTGCTTTTTTTTTTTTTTTAACTTGTTTTCAAGGTGACTGATTTATTTCCTCTTTTAATTTGCTTTTAAGAACATAAAACAAAACAAAGTCAGCCCAATATCACTCTCTTACACTCCTGAACAATTTTTTCTGGTCGACTCAGCTTTTAGCTTCAGGTTCCATCCTGTCTGTCCAGGTGTGGAAAAAAAAAAAAAACTCCCAGGGAGTGTAATAGGATTCCAGCCAGCAAACATGTGGTAAGAGAGGCGAATGGAGCAAGCAGGAAAGGATTTCCAGCAGGGGCCAGCAAGGGCAAGGTTGTTGACATGAGGGCAGGGTCTGGAACCCTGGGGAAAGGGAAGCTGTTAACCATTAATCTTACCCTATCACAGCATCTCTTCCCAGCTCACCTTTATAGATCTGCACTGGTGCAGCAGCCTCACAGCGAGGAAGGATGGAAATCCAACAACTCTATGTACTAGTGTGGACTTGAGACTGGCACATCTAGGGGGGTAAGAGGAAGCACCCCTGGTTTCACTGCCCCCACTCCCACCCCAAGAAATCTTCAACACTGAAGGAGGCTCATGGCTAAGAATTCAAAAGCCATAGAATTCTAAAACTGGAAGTTACGTTGAAGCTCAATAGTTTTCCATTTGTTTTGTTTTCCATTCGTTTTCTCCACGAGTTATTCCAGGAAGCGATCGCACAGCTACACAAAACTTGGTTTAAATCTCATCCCTTACTTTATAGAGAGGGAGACACAAGCTCAGAGAGATCTCACAATCTGTCACGGTCACCGTCAGTCAACTGTGGAGTCTGCAATCCAGCTCAGATCTCCTGATTTTCAGATCTTTTCAGTTCCCCTTTTAGAGTAGTGAACAGCTTTGTTTCAAATGAAGCACAGACACACTACTGAAATTCCAGTCTGGAAAAAACCTAGTCCGTAAGGTTTTGACGCACAGTTTAAGAACAGCCTCCCCTGTGTGGAAAAGCATCCAAATACTCTAATTTTAAAATGCCCAGATATCTCTGAGTATTTGCTACTATTTTCCTCTGATTTGGACATAGATCTACCTTCACCAAATTCAAAACACCAAAAGATATATGCACTGGAAAGCCTATCTGTACATTTAGGCAATAGCTACATGTTTTCTTGCGCAGACTTCTGGACAGAAGACTGGGCAGATGGGTCTCAGTGATGCCACTGGCCGCTTATTCTTTCTCTGTCCTCACATTTCCATTTTTAATATGCAGCTGAGATGATATATCCTTACATGCCCTAGAGACATTTGCATTTTTTCCAGAGAAATGTCTATAGAAAGAAAAGTCCAGGTTTTGGCAAACATATAGGTAGAGATAGAGAGAAAGGCCTGAGTAAATTTTTATTTGAAGGACTGGCACAATTTTGAGAAAAATCAGTCTTCAGTGGCATGTTGTGGCTCCCTGCTGGATGGCTCACCCCTCCAGGCTCTGACCCATGACCAGTGGCCCTGCCTAACTGGCCGCCACAGCATTCTCACCTTCCCAGGGGTTGGAACTGCCTCACCAGATGCTTCCATTCTTACTTACCCTGCGGTGAGCCCAGAAGCTCTGACTGCTCAGAGGTGGGATAAGGGAAGACAGTGGGGTACAGAGCAAATGCCCTGTTACTTTTTGCTTAGAAATTTACTCCTTTGCTTTTCGCAGTTTGCCCGCAGGGTTAGTAATGTGTTTCCAGTGAAGAAAATGACCAATGGAGAGACCTCAATCTGCTCCGATTTCCCTGTTGTGCCCATCTGAACCTCAGTAAAATCAAAATTCCTTTGAAGCTTAAAAAAAAAAAAAAGATTTGTCGGCCAGGCGCGGTGGCTCATGCCTGTAATCCCGGCACTTTGGGAGGCCGAGGCGGGCAGATCACGAGGTCAGGAGATCGAGACCAGCCTGGCCAACATAGTGAAACCCCGTCTCTACTAAAAATACAAAAAAATTAGTTGGATGTGGTGGTGGGTGCCTGTAATCCTAGCTACTGGGGAGGGGTGAGGCAGGAGAATCACTTGAACCCGGGAGGCGGAGGTTGTAGCGAGCTGAGATGGCACCACTGCACACCAGCCCAGGCGACAGTGCGAGACTGTCTCAAAAAAATTAAAAAAAAAAAAGTTTGTCAAAGGCCTTTGGTAAACTCTGACTCATTTCCTTGGTGGAAAAAGCCTTGTGAGTGGAGTTGGTCCCACCGGGAGAAGGGCTTTTTGCCCTGAGAACTTGCTGCTACTGGGAAGGCCCATGTATATGAAGATGGGGAAACCGGGTGGAGACAAAGAGACGACCGAGCACGTATTCGTGTGAAACTTTCCCTTCACCCAAATGCAGAGCAAATGTTTGCTCCCCAGAAGCCCACAAGGTAGCTGAAGCCATTTCTAGTTGACATCGGCAATCTCCATTCTCTTCATTCCACACTTTGACAACTCACTCTGTGGAGCCATTTGGCTCAGTCAAATTTTTTTTTTTTTTTTTACATATATAGCATAGCGCTGACGCTTAAAGATCCCGTTGACTGAAATATGTTGCAAGGAATATTAGTTCAGGGAAATATCAAAGTGTAAAAATATATGGGATAGTGAGAAAGAAAAAGCCACCCAACACCAGCACATTAGAAATTACTCAATCACTTCTGTGTCTAAAGCCATTAGTGTCACGTGAAAAAGGGATCAGCACCCCACCCAGAGCAAACTCAAACTCTGAGTCCATTACCAGTTAAGTCAAGACTTGGCTTCTATTTTTGCAAAGTCATCAGTAACTGAGTCAGCTGTGAAATTCCTGGTTGCTCCTTGATCTTGTGTAACATTTATCCAATTATCTAGGCTGTTTGGGTTGAAGGAGGGTTATTGCAATAAGAACATCTTTGAGAGACTTTTTCAAGAAAATTGTTCATTGTTGGGGGGAAAAAACCCTTCATTTGCCCACAGGAACTAAGGTTTGGTCTTTCTGTCAGCAAAAGGTATTGTTCATTATTTCAAACTGGGAAAGTGTAGCTGGTGGGGGCAGTTAGAAGTGGAGAGGGGAAAAGGCAGAGATCAAGTTAGAAGAGACATTTTTAAACAGTATTTTTTATTTAAAAAAGTTCTCTCCCACAGGACTTACTACATCCAACATCAAATCAACTTAAAAAACCACTATCTCTCATGGCTCCATTTGAAGAAAGACACATCCTTCACAGTGCTATATTACCTTGTCTGTGATATTATGGATCCTGGTTAGGAAAAGGATTCATACCACAACCAATCACGTCCGCCTATGCTGAGAAGTATCCATTTCTTTAGGCTGAAAATAAGACTGTACTTTCATAAACAAATAGGAAAATGTGATCTATTGCTTCTTTTCTTGGTCCGTGCCCCTCGCCTTGCTAAGTCAGTTTTTCGACTGCCTGTGTGTGTGTGTGTGTGTGTGTCCAGAGGCCACTGATCCAGTCCAAGTGTATTTAGAAATTAGTTCAGTGGCTCACAAAGGTCTTAGAGGCCACTACTGTGCTGGGGAAATCCACTGAGCTTGGCTTGTTCTCTCTTGCTCTTGCCAATGTGCACTCTGCTTCCATGCAAACACTCCTTAGGAAGATGCCAGTAATCTCTATTTTATGTACTAATTACACAACCACATCTCCCTTTGGCGACTTGAGGGAAACAAACATGTAAAGTGTAGAGTATTTAACTGGAATGTACTTTAGAAAAACTCCAAAGCAGAAAAAAAAAACCTTCAGCAGCCTTGCAAATAAAGCAGAAAACTTCCACAAGTCAGCAGCATTTCTCAAAATGAAGAGTCCACCCTTACGGCAAGCCATACAAGAAACTAAAACTGCAAAAATCATTACTTTCCCTATTTACATTGCCAAGCACCTGCAAGACTAAAAAAAGAATGCTATCCAGTTCTGTTCTGAGAAAGCACAGCCCTTTCCAGCAGATGCATTAAGTGAGATAAAAGCCTTATGGTTGGAGGAAGAAAAGAAGTTGGGGCCATTACAAATGTAACTTCCAAATAATCAATGCCCCAAAGTTTTAAACTTCCCTTTAGAGTTAAGAAGTACTTCAACCCTGTGACCTGGCTTATCAATAATTTTCTTCAAGTAAAACAAATTTCCAAGCATTACCTAGGCATAAATACTACTGTGTATAAAATGCTAGCAAGTACATTAATATGGATATTCAGTGACTCCGCTTTATTGACTCCGCTTCATTGACTGGGAGTTGCTGTCTTAACTTCTTGTCACCAGCCTCTGCCTTTTCCCAAGACTGCCATGTGTGCAGAGACATGGGTCACCCCAACCATATCCTACCCCAATCCCACCTGCCCATTATGACTATTTCCTTTTTAAATTCTCCCTTTATTTCCTTTTATTCTTCTCTCAGAAGCTTTGCTCTTTTGCCATCTCTCAACCAACTGTCCTAAATTTTCATTGTTTAAATATCTCAACAAACTCCGAGTCATCATTCACAGCCCTTTGGTTTAGTTTAGTTGTGTAACCCCAAATACTTTATTAGGTCTAACAGTGGGTCAATCACTTGTTGATACTTGGGACATTTTCACTGCAATGGCATTTGTCATGATGTTTGTTTAATTTGTGGTCCCTATCTAAGAAAACATGACCATTTATTTATGCCCTGCTTTATTGCAGAAAAAAACCTAAGGCTGCTTACACTAAATAACATACACACTAAGATACACACAAAATAACACAAATTATGGAGGAAGCAAAATGGGACAAAGCAGACATTAAAGTAGGGAAGTTAAGATGAAACTAGGAGAGAGGTCAGAATTTAAAGCTTGTGTTATCAGGCCCACACACAAATATTTACATCAGTGGTTGAAAAATTATGGCCCACTGGCCAAATTTGGCCCACCATCTGTTTCTGTAAATAAAGTTTTATTAGAACACAGCCACACCTGCTCATTTACATATTCTTTATGGCTGCTTTCAGGCTACAATGGCAGAGTTGAGTAACTGTGACAGACCATATGGCCTGCAAAGCCTGAAAAATTTCCCACACGGAAAAAGTTTGCCAATGTCTGGGTTATATGATTCTGTGCCTAAGAGACTGGAGGGAAGCAATCTCCTAGGGTAAGTACTTTCTTTGAATGGTTCTGAAGTGGTAGAGAACCTTCTGCTATAAACAGCTCACTATGTAATCTAATGAAAACACATCTTCAACATAATATTTTGTAGTAAATATAACAATTGGCTTCAGAGGTCAATGGCATGATGTCACAGTGCAAGTCAGTAAAACAATTCTATGAATACGTGAGGTGGAAACAATGCCGTTCAGGTACAATTCACTCCTGGTCTGGCTTCATTCATGGACAGTCTCCCCAGATGGCAAATGCCAGTTACACAGGTAGCCCTTCCCTACCCTCCTTCCTTGACACTGGCAGACATGGCTAACGGATCAAGGTGTTCTCTTCTGCTGAGCCCCAAAGTCTCCTCAGAAGTCTTCTCCCCATTCTCTGGCAGCTTCAGCCAGTCATTAGTAGTTGGCATGCAAGATAAAACCAATTCACCATCTTTGCGGTGAGGTAATTTTCCATGAACACTCTCTTGCCTGGGGGTGGTGAGGCTGAGGTTATATTCTCTGCAGAGCTCCTGAAGCACAGCTATTCCATTTTGTCCTAGTGCAGAGCTGTCCCCTTTTATGGCCATCCACGTGAGAGGCCTGGATTGCCCTCCCTCTGTGAGAATGGAAGCCTGACAAGGACGGCTGCCCAGAGCAAGGGTCCTGGCGCACTTGCACACATGTGGGCCAAGGGATTGCCTGAGGGCAGGACCAGGAGGTTTCTCCAGAAAAGTGCTTAGACCTGTTCCTCTGCACAGACTGTCAGGGGTCAGGGCCATAGACAACGGCACAGGCATTTTGCCTGGGGAGGTTCAAGCCCAATACTCGCATTATTTATTCAAAGAAACAAAGTCCCCAAACACCATCACCCAGGCCCACTCATCTTGTCATGCATATCTTCCTAAAGAACTTCCCAAGAGACAAGGGTTCTAAGATAAATGCAAGTAAACTGGAAAAGGTGATTTCTAAGAAACTACAATTCGGTTAAACATTGATGACAAAACGGCCAACTACGGATCTAGAAGAATATACCGGTAGCCTTTTTCTGTGTCTGCTCCTTCCTGTGACAATAAAACTATCTCCTGAATTGATTATATTTCTAGTGGAACAAAAATTTTAGCTATCTAAAAGAAGTCTTTAATATGCAAATTTAAGAGAATTAGAACTATTCTTGTTTTGTCACACTGGAAATTGCTACTTAATCTATACCTGACTCCTATGCGTGTGGTCAAAGAAAGAGAAAAAGACAAAATACATGGTAAATCTTACAGTGTTCCTAACAGATCTTTCCACAAAGTGACTAAAAAGTATAAAGCCAGTAAATAAGTAAAATAACCACGCCTAAAACTCTTCTTCTCCTTATGGGTGTGTGGTTGTGTTCTAGCAAACACCACCTACAAATAAGTGAAACCTAACTATATTCAGCAGAGTTAATACAGCCAACAGACAAGATAGATCAATGAAAGAAATGTCTCACCCTCCTAAAAAGACCAAATACTAGCAAATGCTGTCATTTATTTTTCCAGTACCAATGCTTAGGTCTCAGTTCCAGACCACTTAAGGACACAACTGTGGACATGAGAATGTGGAAAGTTTGGATTCTGTGTGGATACCCAATTATGCACCAGATAGAAGCATACAGGATGTCAATGCAGACAATTCTGAAGAAAACCGAAAGCCTCTCCATATCAGGAAAGAACCGATGGCCACTCCTCCAAGCAATTACGCAACCTCCCGTGTCCTTTGATGTGCACTGAGCCCGAGCTGGAGATCAGGATTGAGTGAAACGTTTCACGGCATCACCTGAAAAGCCTCTTTCACAACACTTGAGGCCTTTAATGTTTGTGTTTCCACAAAACTGCCAGCCCAAACGAGCAGCATGCACAGTATCTTTCCCAGAACCTCCCAGGCAACAATACTTTTGCTAAATTCTTTCAAGACTAGTCGTGAAGGCTCCTACTTACGTAAAGCATACAAGGTGAGAATGATTCCAGCCAGGCAAAATCCTTCAAAGAACCTGAGTGTGCTGAACATTGTCACATTCACTGACAGTGCCACAGTCAGTCCAAAGATCAGAATGAAGATGATGGAAAACAGCAGCACAGGCCGCCGGCCGACCCTGCATATGGAGAGGGAAAAAGTTAGGAATCATTGTGAAACAAGACAGTGACGCTAGATGCTGAAACCCGGTGTCCAGCAGGCACTCAATATGTGTTGAATGAGTACTGGGCAAAAAGTCCTGTGCCATCTATACCCACTTCACTAGATCCTAGGCTACTAGGGGTAAAAAGGGAGATTAGCCCAACCCCCTAATTCTCGAGATAAGGGAGCAGAGATCAACCAATTACAGAGTAAGAGAATTCAGACTTGAGCCCAATTCCTGTTGCTGAGTCTATTTCTGAGCGTATAGTGATATAATTCAAGGCAAGGGGAACAAAATTAATAATTCTCCAAACAGGAACCTTGATACACCCAGCATAAAAAGTCTTGAGAAATCGTTGACCTTTGGGATTGGATCAAAAGTCAACATGGTCACCAAGCAAAGCGGCTTCGTTTCCTCTCCCCAGGTTGTTAACTAAGTCAGATACCTGATCCTACACACAGCCTATCCGAGCCAGGGCCAAGCCATCTGTCAATTTGTTTCAGCTACACGACGAGAAGTAATTTTTAAGGGATCACACACTAAGGTAAGACAGCATGAACTTTAAATGCCCAGTGACCTGATAGTGAGCTGACAGTGCAGGCCCTGGGCTGGACTGAGAGGCAGGGAGCCCAGGCTGTGATGATTCTCTGGAAACGGCCACAGATACCCTCAATTCGTGGGTTCTGGAGCTGGCCAGTTTCAGATCAGTGACCACTAGGGGGCGATGTGCTTCTAGAGTGCCTGGGAGGACGGTAGAGGGTGGTCCACAAGAATGGGAAAGTCACCAGTTCCTGTGGCCCCATGCTAACTTTCCATCTTCCCTTCATTAACCGATTAGAAATAAAATGGCAACAATAAGTCTCCATCAAACACGACTGGCTTGGTCTAAAGGATAACTCAGAGAAATGGGGGCAGAGTGGATGCTATTTGCCAGGAGAAAAAAGGGGGAAAAATCCAGACCTAGTGTCCCCAGTACCACAAAGGGTAGCTGAGGGGCTCGAACTGTCCTAGACGTGTTAATTACAAGGCATCTACATGCAAGTAAAATGCCCAGAAAAGACAAATATACAGAAACAGAAAGTAGATTTGTGGTTGTCCAGGACTGGGGGGTGATGTTTCCATCATCCTTTGAGGGGATGGGAATGTTTTCAATTCAGAGTGTGGTGATGGCTGTACAACTCTGCAAATATACTAAAACTCATTCAATTGTGCACTTAAAATGGGTGGGTTTTGTGGCATGCAAATTATATGTCAATAAAACTTCAAAAAAAAAAAAAAGTAAGGCATGGCCTTACCCTATAGAGATAGATGGAATTTTACGAAAATACAGGGAAAGGAACAACAGGATGAAATTACACTCAGAACTTTTAGTTCTAACCATTCCCATCAGTCACTTTGGTTTAGTGAAACAAGGCCAAGGCTAGGAGCTCAATGTAAGTCAATAATCTCACCTAGAGATTTTAGCCATTACTTTCCCTTGTCCAGTGCTGGGATCAGGAAGCCCTTACCAGCAAAGACTGTGTAGCTGATTTTGTCCAAATCTAACTCATTGACAAAAATAAATTTAAAACACAGCTTTAGTCATTCTCCTAAAATGAAGAAAAATGAACTAACTCTAACGTTTTGCATTACCCTTGACTTTCCTGGTCTGTGAAATGGGGATAAGCCTTGATTTCCCTGGTCTGTGAAATGGGGATAAGCATCCCACATTGTGGAGTGTTGAGATCCTTCACTAGGGAGGATGATGGGCACAGATGCAATGCCTGGCACAAAGGAAATAATGAAATGTTGTAGTGCTCATTCCTTCCTGCGTTTCTACGTCCCTGATGCCTACCAAACATGGTTTGCTCTGTTCTGATATTTTAGAAAAGATGTTTGATTTTTTTAAGTGTGTAGCAACCATTCTAAGTCCCTGCCTCCCGAAAAATGGTTGCTAAAATCAACAAGTAAAAGTTATCAAGGTCTACAGGGCAAACACTGTCTTTGAAGTCAGAGTGTGTTGGTTCTGAATCCAGGATCACCACTTCTGAACTATGTGATCTTGAGTAAGGCCAGGCTTGTTCAAATGAGCCTGGAGTTCCCTTTGGTAAGGGCCAATTAATGTCTGCTTCATAATGTTATCGACAGGAGTGGATATGAACAAATGCTTCAGCAAGCGTTCAGTACATGTTAGTTACAAGCATGAATGGTTTTCCTAGAAACTGGCTCCCAGGGCAGAACCCTCTCAGAGAGGACTGATAAAGCCACAGTCCTTGTCCGTAATGCAGAGGACTTTATCACTTAGGATCTGTGGTGGGCAGAACAATGGTCCTCAAATCTGTCCATGTCCTAATCCTCAGAACCTGTGAGTATTTTACCTTTCATGGCAAAAGGAATTCTGAAGATGAGATTAAGCTTAAGGACCCTGAGATGAGGTGACTTTCCAGGTAGGTCCAATCTAATGACAAGGAAAACCTCCCCTGGCTCCAGGGAACCAGAGAGGTAGTGGTGTGAGAAGGACTTGACTTGACATTGCTGGCTCTGAAGATGGAGGATGGGGCCATGAGCCATGGAATGCAGGTGGCCTTCAGAAGCTAGAAAAAGCAGGGAAGCAGATTATCTCCTAGGTCTTGCAAAAAGGAATGCAGCCCTGCTGACACCCTGACTTCAGACCAGTGAGACCTTTGTTGGACTTGTGAACTGCAGAGCTGGAAGATCATTCATTTGGGTTTTGGAAGCCACCAAGCAGGTAGTAATTTGTAACAGCAGCCATAGAGAACTGACACAGGGTCTCAACAGGAAACAGAGCTCCCACTCAAATGAAGTGACTGGAGGAGATTTTAATAAAGGGATTATTTACAGAAGAGTAAACAAGCTGAGAGGGAACCCACAACAGACGGTGTTTGACCTTGTGGCTCTCGACAGCAGGGAGTAGGGGAAGGATGGTCCTGGCCCCAGAGAGAAAGAGGTGCTGTGTGGAGGTCATGGACAGGAGGTGGCTGGCCCCTCCAACCTCGCAGAGAGCAAGCTGGGCATACAAGTGCCTGACCTCACTCTCCTCTCCCCTGAGGATCTACAGCTGGTGCTCCCCACTGGCCACACTCGGACAGGAGCTGGCGGGCAAGGGGTCCTCTGTGGAAGCCCATACTGGCCAGCTTCCCAGGGCAGGCTGGGGAAGGGGGCAGAGGGCTGCTGCAGTAACAAACACAACGAAGAAGTGAGCGCATCCCTGGGGCCACTGGCCATCGGCCCTCCCACCCACCTGAGCTAGCAGATTCTATACCAATACCCAGTGAACATCCCCAGACAAAACTTGGTGTCAAAAACGTAACTTTTTGAAGAAAGAAGTGTACTACTTAAATGTTACTAAATGCTGACTGCAGCCTTAGGAAGCATATTGTATGACTTGATCCACTTCCCCTGCAGCCATGAAACAGGGCCCATAGCCGAGAGGTCTGGAGTTCCCTTTAAATGGGTTTATTTCCTTTTAAGCAAGGCTCAAGCAGGGAGTCAAATGCCAGAAAATGGAGTTGGAAAATACCAAGCTTTCAAACTGAAAGGGAAGCCCACTCAAAATGTTCAAAAACTACCACTCAGGCAGCCTGCCCCTGATTCCCGAGGCACCCCCTCACGCTTGCCCATCTGAGGAGGAACCTCAGAAAAGCAACTGCAGAGAAATGGTTTGCGATGTCAGACTTCTGGTTACTCTAAGAGCAAGATCCAAACTTTTTTGTCCTCAGGCCTGGTGTGTGATCAGGGAGGCCACATCACATGTGTGTACAAGAAGAAAGTTAAGAAAACAATCTTTAAACAATTTAAACTGTTACAGACTGGTTCATTCATAAAAGTTGATTTTTACTTTTCTATTAAATTATTTATTGAATAAGGACACTACAACCCCAGTTGAGTTTGCATTTTTTTAGAAAGACAGTGACATGGATTCTATTAGTATATTTTTCTAACCTATTTCAATGTAGATTTCTGGGAAACGGTATATTTTAGACCAATACAGCCCACACTAGAAACCTATGAACTCAAGTATTTGGTTTAAAAAATAAACCCTGTGTTGCCTCTACCAAAGAAAGCCCCCAAGAGGTCCCCTGCGTAGGTCTCCAGAGGTCACTGACTGCTTCTCTGTTGCTGTCCACAGAGAACGTGTCCATGAGAAGCACTTGCAAATCATGATGAGGCAGATGTCAAGCACACAGGAAATCACATTACATGTCAGCACAAGGAACTCCCAAATATACGCTGGGTTTTGGAAGAAATTTTCCACATGTGTAATGTGACCCTCTGCTGCTCTCCGCCCAGGCACTTGCCTTGGCCAGCATTCTCAGTTAACCGAGGTGCAGAGGTCACAGAACCTATAGAATTTGTTCCATATCACTCTGGGCCCTTATTTCCTCAACTTCAAGATGTCTCGATTCACCAAAAAAAAAAAAAAAAAAAAAAAAAAAAAAAAAAAAAATCCTTTAAAGATAAAAGAATGTAAGCTGGGGAGACAGTTACACTACGCCTCTCTCCTGAGCAATCTCGCTACTTGAAAAACCTGTCAACATTGTGCAATTGCCTCCCTGCTTAGACACATCACCGCTGCTGCCCCTGTGACCACAGAATGCCTTAAATAAAAGCGCTGCAGCATCCTGGTGGAGGGGCAGGCTCTGAGGCCACGTGGTGGCTGAGTTTCAAGTCCTGGCTCTCCAGCTTAAAGCTGAGTGAACTTGGAGATTTTACTTACACTTCTCTGCTTTTTCAACTGTAAAACACAGGTAATAATAGCATCTCCTATTAGGGGTGCTGTAAGGAGATGTTAATGTATGGAACTACTTAGCACAGTGCCTGCTACACGGTAATCTTTCAGCTGCTAATGTTATCATTATTGCATATGCATTCTCACCTCTGGCCACCACCCTCCCCTGCCCACAGCACCCATCTGTATTACCGAAATGCTCTTTATCACTCAAGGTGCAGCTCCCTACAGACCCCACAGAGGCATCTCCTGGCCAAGGACTGCCCCTCTCCAAAATCTACGTGACATTTAGAGGAGCTAATCAGCATTGCCTGACTCATTCAGCTCGCATGGGGGAAGGGTCTTTAGCTTCCCCATCCCCTATTTTTTAATGCATCTTCTGCAGCTGCCCCTTAGTGCATCCATCCCCTGCAGTCCTGCACATAAGTCTTCAAGCTCTTTCTAACGAAACATCAAAGGTTAGAAGTAGATGGGGCTGCAGGCTGGTTTTGCTATATTCTAGAAGCTAGAGAATTGCTTTGAATTTAAATTCACACTTCCAAATGATCTGCTACATGCATGGGCCATTTCTCCGAGCTCTGCATTCTCCACGTGGCAGCTTTGGCCTTCTGCTCTGGCACTGGGAAAAGACAGTCATGGTAAGCTAACACTGACTATTTTTCTTTAGCCAGCAAAGGCGTGCTGTGGCCTCCAAAGGTTCGTGCGGCGGGCACGTTGGTACTCACCAGTCAGCAATGCATCCAGTTATTAGGTAGCCAAAGATTAATCCAACCAGTAAGGAGAACTTAGCGATATGGACCTTCCAGGCATTATCACACACAAGATCCCACTAGAGAGGGGCAAATAGAAAATAAATCAGAGAGAAACATACACAGAGCTAGTCGTACTCAATTATAAGGGCAATACAATAACCCTGTAGGGACCACCGCACCGTTGCCAGTACCATGCCACATATACCAGTCAGAGTCTCTTCCACGGTTTTGAAAATCCAATGAGACATATAATTTGCCCACAAAAGGAAATGTAACATTTTACTCTGGGACAGATTATAAGTCTGCAAAGAATGACGCAGGAAGTCTGGGGATGTGTATTCTTCTGTCCCAACCACCACGGGAAATGTAAACTGAGGCAGAGGTGGGCAGCCACGGAGACCAGGCATCCCTGAGGACCAGTGGTCCCTCACCATGAAGAGCTGCTCTGAGTGCCCAGGGGCTGGGAGACCCTGTCAACTTTCTGCATGGGCATCGTGATGACACGAGGAGGTTAAAAGTAACTTTTGCATTTTCATCCCAAAACATTCCCCAAACTTTATGAGGAGTCTTAAAAATAAAGGCGAGCATTAGTAGTAAATGTTGAAATATGAACTTTAACTAAACATTCTATTTTGCCCTTGGAAGTGTCCCTTGCGTTTTCCTATGTTTCCCTCTAAAGCCATCTGCTCTCCTTGGAGAGAAAGCCGGTCAATTAGTAAATACAACATTCAGACTATTACATTGTTTAATAAGAAAAATACAAACAAATACAAATCTTCTCATTTTTCTTTTCTCCACTTGCAGAATCAGGACATAAACCCCTGTTTGTTCCCTCTAAGGGATGTGTGTCCAAGTGTGGACTCAAATCCACATGCAGCTTTCATCTGGGCCAGAGGGGCACATAAGCAGGGTCCCTGCTGGCCAGGCCATGGAGACACAGAGCCGGGGGTCTAGATGCCCCTGCTTCTGCTGCAAAGAAGTGGGCAAAGCTTCTGGTCTGGACACGCAACTCCAGGTCAGTGGAGACGGGGGTGGGGTGGTGCAGGGAAGAAGCTGAAGAAATTCACGCCAATGCATTTGGGAACGCCACAGCGGGAGGTGTTCTGGGAGCAGAGGCAGGATTGGAGCGGGTGGGGAACATGGAAGGTGGTGGGCTGACCCCTGATCCTAGTTCTGTCTTCTTAGATGTCTCCCCCCACCCCTTGTCTCTATGCTACCCAGACTGCAGCACAGAGGATCCTTAGAGGGCACTGTAAGCTCAGGTCCTGCCCCATGTTTCCAAACTTCCAGAGCCTTATCCAGGCCCCTGAGGCCACAGCTGTGGTTCTCAGCTTCACTAAAATTCAGGAAAAGCCAAGCTCTGTGTCAGTGGATGCAGGGAAAGGTGCCTGGCTGGGATAAGTAGAAAGCCACTGCCTGTCACAATGTCCCCACTTCTGCCCTGGACTCCTTGGGACACACACTGGCTCGCCCATGCCCTCAACACAGGTATGCTTTCCAGAGATCTGAGGAGGGTGACTTCTTTTTCTACCCCATCTGCCTCCAGAGTGATTTGCAACGCCAGGCCCAGGAAGAAACAGAATATGGGAATGTAAGCACAGACTGCACAAGGGCCTCATCAATAAAAGACGGCTTGGAATTTGCTGTTGTCAGGGTTTATTCATGAATTTGGGGAGCAGGGCACTGCTGGTTGCACAGATTCTTAAGAATTCAGACACAGGAGCTCCTTACAGGGTTAACTTCCTTCCATGATTGCTCCAGTGGTCCTCAAACTGCTCCAGGGACCAGCAGCATCAGCACCACCTGGGGACTAGTTAGAAAAGGCAAGTTCTTGGGCCCCATCCCAGGCCCACTGAATGAAGACTCCTGCAGGTAAGCACAGCAGTGTGGTTCAGCAAACCTGCCCTGCAACTCTGAGAACTACTGGCCAACACTGCCCTGCCATTTTGAAGACAATGAATGAGCTTCACTGTCTTGGGCTGGGGTTCAAACAACTCCCAAGAGCAGGGAGAAGCAAAAACGCTGTGGGAACCATGCAAAAGACTACTGGCTGCTGCGGCTCTGCTCTGCAAATGCAGGGTTGTACAGCTAGGTGATGAGTTCAGTGAGCTTTTGGAGGCAAGCCTGGAAAACGAACATTCACATATGTATGCTGTTTCTAGGAAAAAATGTATTTTTGATAATAAAAACCTTTCATCATGCAACCTATTTCTAACTTCAGGAATACAGGTTTTGCCTTAAAACGTGAGTGACAGCTTCATAAATCACAGTGGGTGCACATTCTGTTTTTCCAGCTTGGTTTATACACTCTGGGAGAGGAGGGGCTCTCAACACCTGTAACCACTCATCTCCCAGTTGCATCATGCCTTTGGGAGCCTCAGGCGGGCACAGTCTTGGCAGGAGAGGAACACATCCCGACCCCAGGTTGCTGCCGGGGAGAAGGGCACCAGCTGCTGTCTCGATGGCAGGGAGTCATTTGAAATGCTTTCATGTCTCCCCCAAGACTTCCCATTGATGAGTTTACTTGAGGTTAAAGGATGCAAATGAGTATATTATGCTTCTATGAGATGGCCAGGAGGCAGGAGAAATTTTAATAAAGCATTTAGGGGACTGGAGGAAATTGCCAATACTGTTGTGAGTTCAGCCACCTGAGCAATGACCAGACCTGGCCTTGGGCAGCCATGACCCCATTAAGGTGCTAGCTAATAAGACGTTCAGTGATCAGCCCTATCCATTAACAGTGCCACAGTGGAAAATGAAGACAGTGGAGGGAGACTGAGTCACTCACACGCCTGGTAGGGAGAGGAAGCCTGGTTAGAAGTATTGCTGGCTCCACAGTTCCCAGCCTGTGGGCTTCCCCCTGGGGAGGGGGTGCAGGAAACCCAGGGCAAGGCAGCCACCTGCTACCTTAAACCCTCCTCAACTAGGCACAGGAATAGACAGCATATCTGAAGCAACAAGTAAACCAACTGGATTCCCACGCCCAGCAAGTTTACCGTGATAAGGGTTACTCATGCCTGGGGATCCACCTGCAACACCGCCCTTGCCATCCTGGAGGCACCGCCGTTTAGCAGGGTAGGGTAGCACTGGGGGAACCCATGGCACCGACACCCTTGTTTGACTTCTGCTTCTGGTATTGACAAAAATGTGTCGGGAAAAGAAAATATGTTCAGACACAGTATAATCTCCTAAAGAATTTCAGAAGTATGAGGAAGCTTTGAGGTCACCTGGCTCTTGAAATTTGTTCACGTTGCTCTAGAGAAGATATGGCAGCTGGTCATGTCACTGACCAGTTGGGTAAGCAATGTTTAAAGCAATTTATAATTTTTCAGATTAAAGAAATATATAACAGGAGTAATGTTCTAAAAAGTACAAAACCAGAACTGAATGTAACGGGTTTTGTCTCTGACGTTACCCTGGTCGCCTCCCTCCCCATCAAATCAATCACCAATTCCAGCAGGTTCTGCCTTTCACATATATCCTCAACATCCCATCCGTGCTCCATTGCCCCCACAGACACCCCGATTTATAGGGATGGGGTAGGCGCTCACTCATGTGAGTCCAGTCTCCTTCTGGTGTGGGCTTCCTATAGTGTGGGCTGGCAGGCCAAAAACAATACTTCCAGATTCTGATACACCTACGGTTTCAAATGTGATTTTGGTCCTGCCAATCAGGTGCACGCCCCAAAATAACTTTCTGTGTGCAACCTTGTTCAAATTTCCGGATGACTTGAGTTAGGAAGAGAGTTCAGAGGGGAGGAAGGGAAGCATCCATTTTGCTGGTCAGCTCTGGCAAGGGTTGGGTGGTCTGGGAGCCAACAGTTCTGGAGGTGGCTAAGGAGGTGTGATCTTGGAACCAGTGGTTGGGACAGTGACTTTCTAATTCTTCAGCCTCCTAATGGAGGCACAGTTCCCTGGACAGGCTAGCTCTACCAGGAATCCTTCCAGAGGCCCGTTTACAGTTGCTCTAGCAACTCAGTAAGCACTATTCCCTGTATTCAGTCCCTATCTCCTGAAATACCAGAGTGGCTTCTGTCATCTGCAAATTGAACCTTGTTCTCTGGTCAAATTTCCTTGGGATGGAATTTGCAGGGGGTAAGCAGACAAGATAAGGCCAAGTCATCATCCATCCTCCCTCTCCTGAACTAATACAAGAGTCTCTCTGCATTAACTCCAACCTCCCTCAAATCCATTCCCTACAGAACAATGAAAAGCATCCTTTAATTAAGCTTGTTAACACCTCATCAGCAGGTTTAACAAGATCATAAAAGCACTAAAGTCACGGCCTCATTTCATAATCTTAGGCTTGCTTGCTTTGTCATTTTTCCAAGACCAGGGACATTCATGATGATGCCATGTGACGCTTCTGAGCCATGACTAAGTGGTGAGACAAATGACTCCAGAGTGTGTCTACATTTCACACACGTTAGTTGCTATGTGTTCTAGCAAAATGAGAAGAAAAAAAAAAACCCAAAAACTGTGGAGTCAGAGAACCTATACAGTTTAAGGATAAGCTAAAGAAAATACCATTAATATTATTTTGAAAGGAATAATTCAATTGCTTGACTTGCCAGAGTGGAGAAACATTCATCAAGGAGACTCAGAAAATTTCTAAAGAAGATGGAAAATAAATGGGAGATAAAGAAAACAACCTTATTTTCCACAGTAATGAATTCTACAATAAAATGTAAAATAAGAACATAAAAAAATTGGAAGCAAATAGATTGCCTCTTTAATTTTGAAGTGAAGATAAAATCTCCAAAGAGAAAAACTAAGAAGGAAAAACTACCTAAGGAAACAACTGGTAGATTTTGTAACAGTCTAACGATTACTACTTTACTATTAATCACTATTTTTAAAATCTACACATCAAAAATACAATATGCAAAATTATAAAGACCTAAACTTGTAATATATATCCACTTACATATCAATATACACCAATACTGCAACCAGAAATTGAGTTAAGTGCCCAGATGATTAACCAAATATGAAACACAAATAGTTAAACACTTGGGAAATGTTTGATTTCACTAATGAAGACGGCCAGGTGCAGTGGCCCACGCATATAATCCCAGCACTTTTGGAGGCCAAGGTGGGAGGGTCACTTGAGGTCAGGAGTTCTAGACCAGCCCGGCCAATATGGTGAAATCCTGTACTAAAAATACAAAAATTAGCTGGGTGTGGTGGTGCGTGCCTGTAATCCCAGCTACTCAGGAGCCTACGGCACGAGAACTGCTTGAACCTGGAAGACAGAAGCTGCAGTGAGCAAGACTGCGTCACTGCACTCCAGCCTGGGTGACAGAATGAGACATTGTCTTAAAAAAAAAAGAAAAAAGAAAAGGAAAAAAAGGCAATATTTTGTTTTTCAAAAAGAAAATTTAAAAAAAATTTCTAAAGATGAAGGAGAAACAAAGAGGTACAAATCTGTACGAGGAGCATAAACTAGGCACTGTTTTTCTGGAAGACAATTTGGCAATATGCAGCACATGACTTTAGATGGGGTCCACTCTTTATCCCAGCAATTCCCTTTCTCGGAACTTTATCTCAAGTAAATTATCAGAGACACCCACAGAGGTCCCTATGCAATGATTTTCACTGTTTGTAACTTATCAGAGCAAAAGTTGAGAACCTGACTCAATGTCAATGATACCATAGCGCCATTAAAAATTTCGCTTTTGAAAATGAATGATCGAGGAAAATGCTCATGATATAATTGTATGAAAGCTTCAGAATGGAAAAACGGTGACTAGAAGAGATGTTTGTATATGCAGGAAAAGTTAAAAGAAAATATTCCAAAATATTTTAAAGTGACTATCTCTAAAGAGTAGAAATAAGACTGAGTTTTATTTTCAACTTTATACTTTTCTTGACTTTTCCAAACTTTCTACGATGAATCTATAAGCCCTCAAATGACAGAAAAAAATGTAGGGAAAAATAATGTAAACTCCCACAGTGGTAGCGATGGTGGGGAGGCAAAGACAAAATCATTAAAAAACAAACCAACAAAGGAAAAACCTTTTCGCCTTCTCGGAAACACGTATTTTAAGACAATCCTATAAATCAGGCCTACAGGAAGCTTATTCTGAAAGTGACTGGGAACAAACCACGTCTTCACAGCCTGAAGGTTAAGCACGTTAATGCTCACTGACTAAAGCGAAAAGTGTTTTTTAGGGAAGTGAATGAAAATTTTCCCCCAAGTTTCATCTTTTGTAGTGGAGATCCCCATTTGAAATTGTTCTATCAGCAAACCACGAAGGTTTTACCAATCGCTGTGCACACTGTCTGTTTTAAAGCTGAGCAGTGTCAGTTGAGATAAAAGAAAATATTTCTGTTCAGCCCTACAAAGAGGATAGTACTGCTTAAAACTTCAAAAGCTTAAGTAAAACAAAGTTCCTGACTGGGTCGCAGGAATTTAGAGAAATGTAGGGTCAGCATTTCCCCCCCCTAAAACAGAGCTTCAGCAGCCTCTCATGAACCAGTGTTTTATATACCACGGACGTGCGATGCTCTGCACTTCTTCACTGCAGACAATAGAAATGGCAAGAACACACACACAGAGTCCACCCTGGAAGATGAGTCACAGACGGACAAAAGAAACACCCTCCACAAGCCAGGCTGATGAAGCACATTAGCTATGATTAGTTTCTCAACATTTAGGGAGGCTATGCTACCTAAATGTGTTTTTCAGTATTTTAAATCTAACAGCTGACAGATTTTTTTTTCCCCTAAAAGATTCCATCAAAACTCAAGATATACTGCATGACTTGAAAACCTCAAATTACTCTCTACTTTTTGCCTCTAAGCTCATCCTCCAATTTTAGGAGGTTTGCTGTCAACAGTAGCCAACACAACTGCCAATTAGAGTTGGCATCGGTGCAAGCTTTCTTGAATGACATAATGAACATCCTTGGGTACTCCGGGGAAATTTTTTCTCTTTTCAATTTTGTTTCTCTGTTCTTTAATGAATATTAATTGCTGCTCAAATTGCTCCTCATCTTTCCTTTTTTCTACCTTAGTGCTAAAATAATAACCATGGCACATTGAGGGGAATAGCCAGGGCAAAAATAGATTGCAAACCGTTCCTGCTGGATGGAAGATACACCCCAACTCTAGCAGACCTGCATTCTGAGCCTCTCTAAGGAAACCCACCCCAGAGCCACACCGTTAAAGCTGCTCATATTTCTTAAACTTCACGTAGTCCCATTTTAATGAGTAATGTAATTTCCAATTCATTCGAACCCTTAAGCAACAATTTATTTTTTTTGTCTTTTTTTCTTCAAATGACAACTCTACTGCCCGCTCCTCTTCTGCGCAGTGCAGCCTTCCCGGTGGGAGAGAAATAGAAACTGCTTCGTTTACTGACACTGGGGCTTTCCTGGTTCTCACTGAATTTGATTTTTTAAAGGGCTAGAGACGTAGAACTTGAAAAACAGAAAAAATTATCACCTGAACACATCCTCAGTGATGTGTAGGATTATCTCTGAGGGAAAAAATACAATGAGTCACTTTTCTTTGTTTGTTTCTTTTACTTTTTCTTGAAGGAAATAGGGAGGTGCATCTTTCTCAGCAGAGGTTTGCATTATTGAACCTTCTTATTCGTTTTGTACAGGGCCCCGGTGGCATTTGGGGAAGCTGAATAGATACCCACAAAGCAGCAGAGATAATTAATATGCAATGCCCTTTTAGCTACCAAAACCTTGAAGAGTCTTTCCAAATTCTGCAATGTGTATTTTATTAACGGCCCTCATCAACTACCTCTAAGAAAGGAAATTAAGAGTAAGCCCTGTAAGTTAAAAAGGAAGGAGGGAGTGGGGAGGAATGCAGGGAGGGAGGGAGGAAGGAAGGAACCCCACAGATCCCTTAGCATCAAAAGGGAGCAGCTATTAATGCCCTGCAAGAAGTCAGCACACAGGCTTCCAGCAACTCATTTATATGAAATAACTTGAAGACTGTTAACTTGAGAAATTCAAAAGTTGTTTCAAGTGCTACTGGAGAGTATTTTCTAGTATAACACAGTGTGTCAACAGAGCTGGACTGTAGCATTAACATTTAAGATGTCCCCATCAATTCCGGAAGACAGCCAGTGGTGGGGAGCTTCTGCTGGGAGCCTCAGGGGATCTCTGAAATGAGAAGACTGTAACGACCCAGGTGATCCATCCTGGAGAGAACTTGGAGGGTGAAGGAAAGTCATCTTCCACTTGCTGAAAACAAATGCCTCAGTGGCTTCCCACAGCCGCAGGCTATGGCCTTGTTGTAACAGGACCCTGTTACATTCCCTTTATGGCCGGAGTCACCTGTCACCTTCTATTCTTCCCATGTGCAAACTGGCTGCCATCAATTCCGGAAGAGAGCCAGGGGTGGCTGCCCCCACCTACCTCTCTCATCACTACCCCCTGCCCCAACCCCTGCCATGGCCCAGCCTTGCCAAAGTGCTCACAGCTCCCCAGAGCCTCCATGCCCTTGGCCCATGTTGCTCTTCTGTGCCCCCACTCCCACAACACCCTCATTCTCCCACTCCAACTTTTCTGGCTTGATGCCTGCTTTAAAGGACAAACCTCACCACAACCAAAATGATTTAACATTGTATGTCACCTGTCAGTCAAAGTATGGCCGATTTTCTGTACTGCATGCATTTTTTCTTTCAAGCAACACATATTACTTTCGCAAGCACACAACCAAGTGAAAAGGGAAAGGGGTACAAAATTACAAATGAAAATGCTTCTCTATTTCTATAAAGTTTAATAATGAAATGAAATGAAAATGCTTCTCTATTTCTATAAAGTTTAATAAACTTCATTGAGGGGTATCCTCTCCCAAGACCGGATCAGGAGATCTGTGCCTCTGAAGCATCCTGTACTCATGATAAAACACGTAGACTGTTCTTACGATATATCATAATTGCCTGTTTACAAGTCTTTCTTCCACTAGCTCAGGGGGTGGCAATCTGTAGCCCACAGGCCAAACACAGCCCTGCTGTCTGTGTTTGTAAATAAAGTTTTATTGGCACACAGCCGTGCTCCTTCATTCATATATTCATTTGCAGCTGATTCTGCACTACAGCAGCAGAGTTGAACAACTGAAACAGAGCCCACATGGCCTGCAAAGCCAAAAATATTTACTATATGGCCCTTTTTAGAAAAATTTTGCTGACTCCTGCACTAGGCTGCAAGTTCCTTGAAGAAAGGGACCATGTCTTATTCCTTCATGCCTAAGCTAATGCTCAGAATGAGGGAGGGGCAAAGTGTTAACGTCAGGTAGGAATGACCCTCCCAGAAGTCAGAATGCTCCTGTGTCCACTGTGCTCTGCTATTTATCTTCTTAATCCTCTTTCTGTGATTATTTTTCAAGTATAATTTAATTTAAATAATTAATACATAATTATTATACCAAATTTATATAGGCAATATAGTTTTTAAATGTTTCCACCAAACTTTTCTCTATTGGTAATTTTCCTCCAGGGAAAGATATTTCTAGTTTTATTATAAAAGCCAATAGAAAATTGGGTATATGAAAAATTTATTTAAAACAATGAATAATTTTTTTTTTTTTTTTTTTTTTTTTGACATGGAGTCTCGCTGTTGCCCAGGCTGGAGTGCAGTGGTGCAATCTCGGCTCACTGCAAACTCCGCCTCCCAGATTCACACCATTCTCCTGCCTCAGCCTCCCAAGTAGCTGAGACTACAGGCGCCTGCCACCATGCCCGGCTAATTTTTTGTATTTTTAGTAGAGACGGGGTTTCACCGTGTTAGCCAGGATGGTCTCAATCTCCTGACCTCATGATCCGCCCACCTCGGCCTCCCAAAGCGCTAGGATTACAGGCGTAAGTCACCGCGCCCGGCCGAATAATTATCTCTTAATAGAACAAATCTATGACATTAAATTAAGCATTGTTCTAGGTGAAGAAAGGAAACTAAGATTCATTAAGTATCTACCCTGTGCTAGGGACTCTGCCAGCTGCTTTGACTAAGCACCCTGACAGCACAACTGGCCCATTGCATGGACATTATTACCAGTATGTCCATTTCACAGATGAAGAAACTGAGGCTGAGAAGTGATGCTAGTCCAAGATCAAGTGTCTCTTACATAAATTATAAATCTGTATCTGATTGAAATTCAGGTTCTTTCCCCCCAGTAAACTCAAAGAAACAGCCCTAGTTCATACAAATAAATACAATTCTCTGGTTTATATTAACTTGTTACAGGTTATAGCATTTGTCTGGACAAGTATTCAATACACTTTATGTGCATATAGAAGCAAAGTAGCATACTGAAAACAGGACAGGCTTCGGTGTTATTTCATTGTTATAGTGACTAAACAAATAATAATTTGTCAGGGGTCTGTGAATAGCAGATATTTGATACATGATGGCTGTTTAAGATACTAATATCACAGTATCTTTTTTAAATAGAATTTTTAGTACTGAAATGCTGAAAAAAGTTATGATCAACTCCCTATTTTAAAAACAAAGAAACTGAATAAGAGGTGAAGTGACTCATTCAGAATTTAAAAAGCTTATAGCCAAGCCAGACTTGAGCAGAGCCCAGGTTTCCTTGGGCTCAGCTGCTCCATACCAGACTGCCGTGGAAAATGTCATTTTCAGACAGGGTGACCTGATGCACAGGGACGCATGACTCTCCCAACAAATTTCACAAGTCAATTACTGCCAAGCCAGGACAGCTGCTAATCTAATGGTCAGTGTGGTGGTACTACCTTTATTCTAGTCCCAAACTCTTACAACAGGAAGGATTAGGAAAAAAAAAAAAAATTAACATTTTAATTGAGACCTACTCTTAGGCTTCCTGCCAAATACTCATCTTTTTCTGTAACATATGAATCAGAGTACCTGAGATGGTAAACCAGTTTTTCTCCTGTTTCAACACTGGTGTAACCATCTTGAAGATGACATGATGCCTTTTTCTTTCTTTCTCTTTTTTTTTTCTTGCTTTATTTAGCTCAAACTAGAAGCCAGTACAACCGTGAATCTAAATGATGACCTTTTCCATGAAAACAGCTAACACCAACCAGCTACAAACAAGGTACACAAAGCTGGAGGCTGCCCTGGGCCTACTCCACATCCCAAAGTTACTCAACTATAGTAGGTCTCAGCTGTAGTAGGTGTGACTGCTGCTACAGGACAGCATAATCCTTCAGGTTTTTACCCATTTGGACTTTGTCTTCATTGGGTTGGTCTCTGGCTTACCATTGTCTCTGAGGAAGGGCATCGCATGGTAAGCGAGAGCCTGGTCGTATGGAATTCAGAGCCTAAAGTGGGGTCTGAGCCAGCTTGCGAATGTGCTGTCAAGCACAGCTGGGATGCAGGCTAAGAGCTTGGAGTTTGAGCCTGATAAGCCCCAGTTTTATTTCTAGTTTCGCCCCGCGGTCATCAGGGCAAGCTTTTTCACCGTGTGGGGGCTCAGTTTTAACATCTATGACGTAGGAGTCGCAAAACCTTCACCAGAGGGTTGTTATAAGAGTCAAAAATAACATCAGGAATGCGCCTGGTGCAGTAACCGGCACAAAGTGATTATTACTCATTAATTTTGTCTGTCAGTTAAGCAGCTCCTCGGGGGCTTATGTCTGTTGGTAAGTAACATTTTGGATCTGAGAGTAATAAAACTACTTCAAAAAGGGTTTTGATTACTTAGAGTCTGAGCTATTCATTTTAGCCTCACCCCTAACTGACCCAAATTAAGGGGTATTTTACTAGTTTTACATCCTGTCTGCATAGTCAGCACCAGATTAGAAAGTGGGCCAGACGAGGATGGAAGGCGCCCTCCAGGGAGCAGCTGTGTTCACAGCTGGGAGATGCTGAAGGAGGAGCAGGTCCAGGTCTACCCGGGGCTCTACCGTGCTTTCAGGTCCTCCCGCCACCTCTCAGGATGCCGTGCCCTTCACTTTGACCTCCTCAGCAGCATCCTGGGAACAGCAACAGCTTCGTTTCCAACACTTCCTGCAATCATTCCTTAAATATACTATTTTTCTGACCAAAAGAAAAAAAAAAAGTAGGATGGTTCTCAAAAGCTGACAACACGATTACACCCAAGAGTGTGTTTTTATTTTCTTCCTTTGAACTAACTATTAATCTTCTAAAAACACCGTGCCAAACTGGCAGCATGACAGCAGAGTGTGACTGTGCAGGCTGGCTCCCGGCCCCCGCCCTCTGGTCGGGAGAGGAAGAAGGTCGGCTGCACCCGAGGTGGGGTGAGCCAGGAAGGCTCCCGACCTTCCACTTCAGTGCCTCTGGCATCCTGGGGACAAGCGGACTGAGAGGCAGCTAAGAGTTTCCTCAGATAGAACCTCAAAGCATCCTTAGGCCAAAGCCAGGATCACTACCCCGAGAACTCACCGGGGCCTGGCCAGATGCATATGGGACAGGGAAAGGAGCAGAGAACACATGTCACAACTCAAGCCTCAGTAAGTGGACAGAGAAAGGGAGCAGAGACCCTCTCGTGCCAAGGAGGCTGCAAAGCTGCCCAAGTCGCGGCCCTCACCAGAGTCTCTTATCAGAGACCTTCCTGCCCCTCCTCACCCTCCAGGCTGCTCAGAGTGGTACAGTGTTTTAATATTGGTGACAGGCCTGGGATGGCCAGCTCCCGAGGGGACATCCTTCTGTTACTTGTGGAGTTGGAATTACAGGACTTGGAGGGTGTGAACTTTTGGGGGAACTCCAGGGATGAACATGAGAAGGCCTTTCTGCTGTAGTACCAACTGCAATCAGTGTCTCGGGCTTTGTGGGCTTGGCTTTGCATAACAAGCCAGGGCACCTGAACTCCATCCCAGCCCTGCCAAAATAATTCTCTCCATTCACTACTGACGCAGCAGAGCGGGCTTGACAAAGCTTGCCACAGGACAGTCAAGTTGATCCACTCAGCATTCCCCAATTCTTCCTTCTGTCTCACTCAAAGGCAAATAGACAGCAAAAGACAACGTAAAAATATATTAATAAAATTAACGATCCAATAAGGAAGCCCTTCACAACTGGACTCTCCTCCCTGTCTAGCTGCATTTGAAAGACACACCCACTTCTAAGCCAGCAGTTGAGGCTTTTTTTGAAGGCGGCATGCCTAAAAGGGTAACAATAAGTGACCATCTAAAAAAGGGAGTAACTGGCAAATTAGCGATAACATTCAGTGAAACAAAGTCAAGCTGGTGTCTCATTTTCAGGACTTCTCAGAGCCTTTAATATGTTAATGTGCATCATGAATCCTGAAGAGGGGGCTCTGTAGAATGCATCTTTCAAACGTATTTGGCTTCGGAAACCCTCTCCCTCCTACACACTTTCAAGGGCATGTCTGGGCTGCAGAATACGAGGGATGTTGCCACGTATATTTTGTTTGCCCTGCATGACCTAATATGTGAACACAGTGCAAAATTATAACACGTGGAAATTCTGGGATTTTAAAGGCTGGGGTACAACGGTCCTGTCACCCCTGACAATCTACCTGAAGGAAGAGAGGGGGGATATGCATGCACATCAAAGGACATTCACAAGAACCAGAGGAATGTTTTTCTGCTTTTAATCCGAGAAAATAAAAATAACTATTTTCCTGTCTTCTCAAGAGTTTATAACTGCTAATTGGTAAGATATGGACAAACATTGAAAACGCTAAGGAAATGACCTGCCAAAGGTCAACCACAACAAGAAGCCGTCAACTGTGTAAAATTCCACTTCCTTGAGAACAAATCACTGCCCTGCATGTCCCCACCTCTCTGCGGAAGGACAGTTGCTCCATTAGCCCAAGTCCAGGGCTGATTAGGAAGTATGCAGGTGATGATTTACACTATGTTATCCTTTAAAAAATAGTCTGTAGACCCCCCAAAAGCAAAAGCAGGGACATACAAAGATATGCACACCCATGTTCATAGCAGCCCTATTCACAGTAGCCAAGGGCTGAGAGAAACTCAAGTGTTCACTGACGGATGAACAAAGAAACAAAACGTGGTGCATGCACATGATGGAGGATTATTTAGCCTGCAAAAGGGAGGAAATTCTGACACATGCTACACATGGATGAACCTTGAAGACATGCTAAGTGAAATAAGCCGTCACTAAAGGACAAATATGGTATGATTCCACTGATACGAGGTGCCTGGAGTAGTTAAATTCATAGACACAGAAAGTAGAATGGGGGTTACCAGGGGCTGGGGTGAGTGGGGATGAGTTATAGTTTCATGGGGATATAGCTTCAGCTTGGGAAGATGAAAAATTTCTGGAGATGGATGGTGGTGATGGTTGCACAACAATGTGAATGGCTTACATTGAACTATACACTTAAAATGGTTAATCTTATGTTATGTATATTTTCCCACACGCACACACACACACAAAAGTTTAAAGAAAGTGTTATCTTCAGGAAATGGGCTAGCCAGTATCCCAATTAACTTAAACATGGATGGCAGAGCACTCTGAAGAGAATCCTGGATTAGGCAGCAGAAAGCACAGTTGTCTTACAGGTTATATTCGCGAGAAAATCTCCAAGGTGCAGGCCTCTGTATCTGACATCTCGTCTCCACTGGCAGTGAGACGTCCTTTGTCCCCAAGCTTGTCCATGGGTGAAAGGATCGAAAGACGTTGCCCGCCAAAAGGAAGAGTGACCAGACTGTCCCCCTCCCTCAGTCACCAACCCCCTTGACTTCTCACATGTTCGAGGCAGGCCACCCCAAGCTCTTACGTCCTGGCCTTGTGTAAATACGTTTTCTTCCTTTGTGCCACCACCCAGTCCCCAGTATTGTGGGCCAGGCCCCAGGAGGGACTGCAGACCAGTGCCACAGTCTCAGTGTTCCATGACTATTTATTGGTCACGTACTGAGTGCCACACCCCAAGGAAACAATAATGCAAAAAGTGCTGTCCTCGCTCTTTAGAGTTTGGGGCAGGCTTAAGAAAGGACGATGCTGAGGGGTAAAGAGTAGCGGCAGCAGACACACAGAAGGTGCTATGAGTGTGCCCCGGCCAGCCTTATCCATGCCAGGAAGACCAGAAGGGATGAGGCTGGAGGGGAGTGGAAAGGAGTTGTTTGTGTTAGAAAACACAGCATATGGCCAGGCATAGTGGCTCCCACCTATAATCCCAGCACTTTGGGAGACTGAGGTGGGTGGATCACCTAAGGTGGGGAGTTTGAGACCAGCCTGACCAACATGGAGAAACCCCGTCTCTACTAAAAATACAAAATTAGCTGGGTGTGGTGGCACGCACCTGTAATCCCAGCTACTTGGGAGGCTGAGGCAGGAGAATCACTTCAACCTGGGAGGCGGAGGTTGTGGTGAGCAGAGATTGCATCATTGCACTTCCAGCCTGGGCAACAAGAGCAAAACTCCGTCTCAAAAAAAAAAAAAAAAAAAGAAAGAAAGAAAAAGAAAACACAGCATGTGTGAGGGTTTAAAAATGTGGGGCAGGCTCAAGGGAGGCTTCCAGGAGGGATACCTGCACCTGGACTGGACACTGAGTGAGATGGGCGTGACGCCAGGTCCTGTGAGGACACACCCTGCACCCATGTCACAGAGTAGAATGTTAATCAGGACTAGACTTAAAATGCAATTAAAATGTTAACTCAATCAAACCTTATTTGGGGCTTTCGGTTGATGCTACTGTTGTTAGAAATATCCTGATCAAGGATCACAGAAAAGGACCAAATTCCTGAGCCTGGCTCTGCAGGGGACAGGGAAGGGAGAAAGGGAGGGAGGGCTGTTAAAGGTTCAGCCTTTCAAAACCACCTATGGGTGGGCATGAAGTTTGTGGGCTATTGGCCAGTCCTCAATTAACAGGTTGAAGTTATGGATGAGCTCAGAAAGAGTAGGGTCAATCCTATCAGTCCTTCGTACCTTAGTGTGAACTGCTTTCATCTCTTAGCTAAAATTAGCTGCCCAGATATTTTGGTTTTGGAAAGTAGGAATAGAGAGGAAATTTTGAAAAAGAGGTCATTTGAGAGCACCTGAGAAGCACTCCTAAATGAGGAGATGTCGAATAGCTAGGGACAATATGAGGCCAAAGGAGGAGCGGTTCTGAAAGTGAGGGCACAAGGCAAACAAACGTGTCCACAGCTCAGGTGGCCAGCTGGGGGCCACAAAGACCGCCATTTGCCAGGGCTGACCTCGGTCATTTCCTATGAGCTTCCATACTTCTGTTTTAGAGGTCTAGAGTTAATGGTTGGGGGATTGCAGGTGGTTGTATAATGCATTGTAGTTGTTGGTTACATGACTGTCCTCTGAGCTCCACTGGGAGCTCTTTGCAGAAAAGGGCTCAGATTAAATGCGTATCTCAAAGCACACACTCTGCTGAAAGGGAGCGGCACATCCATCATTTTCTGTAATCCCCACAAAGCTTTATGCTATAGATGTCATCTCTACCTTGGAAATTAGGTTCCAGGGGGCTGAGTAATCCCCAAAGTTCCTCAGTGTAGAGGAGGTAGTGCTAGGGTTCAAACCGGTTCTCCTGCATCTGAGCCCAGTGCTCCTTGCCCGCGCCTCTGCTCCCTGGATCTTCACTGAGAGCCTGCGGCAGAATAGCTCTGTTCCTCTGCTGAGTGAACGCTGGCTCCTTCCACAATCACTCAGGCTTTGAGGGTAGGCTGGCTGTGAGACTTTGAAGAAGCCTAAGTTTAAAATAAATGTTTAATGTTTTTTTCCCCAAATTCTGAAATTGCTTTTGCAGAACCTAAAGGAACCAATCTTCCTTGCTGTTGTGTACAACTGCTCTTCAGCTCACTGTAAAACCAGGCAGAGGGAGGACTTCCAGGAACAGTCTCCTTCTAGCTCTCCGCTTTGGCTCAGTAATTTCAGTAGCCATCATGACAAATGCATCATTTATGCAGAACATTTGGGGGCTTCAAATTTCTAAACTGTTATCCTAATAAAAGCACACTATCAGTTGTTTAACCTGCTTTCAGAGGAATGCAGTTCGTCTCAGGATGACACACGCACGCAAGCACAAACATGCTTCCTGATGAAGTGCAGAGTGGCTCGCAAACTTGAAGCCCTGGGAAAATCTTATGAAAAGCACTGAACTTTTCATATGTTTAAATATGGTGGAAATGCCCACCTACAGGTCGTTGTTCTTTTTAAGGTTTTTAGCAAGGAGCAGGCAAATCAGGAGGCCTGGCCCTCCTTCTCTCACTAACTCATCCCTGTTGGGAAATACTTCCCCAGTGGCCTCCGGAACCTTGTGAAGGGAACGTACAATTCTGCAGAGCAGGTTCCATCAGAAGATAATTCCCTTCCTTGGCTTGAAACCCTACAAGCTGGGGCTTTGTGGCTCTTTGCAGCTGGCTGTGGGCGGGGTAACAGCAGAGGCCCCACCTGTTTCATTTGAGTTTCGCTCAAAAGGCTTGCCCAGGTCATTCTTACAAAAAGGGAGGATAAAGAGGTCTCCATCGAACGCTCACATGCAAGAGATGCCTACAGAGAGGCGGGAGGGCCTGGCTGCCAAAGCCACTCTCACATGCTGCACGGACAGGAGGAAACTCCTCAGAACAGCTGCTAAGTCACCCTTGGGACACAAACAGCAGCTGACTGGTAGTGCCACCTCCAGGTGGCTTCTCCCTGCCCAAATGGTACTAGCACCATTCCCACGGCCTCCTTATCAGCCCTAGGGAGTGAGTCCCAGAAGCTGTGGGGCCACACAGGGGCCAAAACTCTCTAGGGCCAGGGATCCCTGCCCCTAACAAATGGTAACCCCCTCCCCACACTCCTCCCATCACTCCTGCTTCCTACCCCAAAAATTTTGAAAAGAAAAAGAAGGAAACTTGCCTAGCTTATAAATAAGCCAAGACTTTTCAATGGCTGCCCTGATTCTGCCAATCAACTTTTAAATATTAGAACAGAGGGGTAGCCAGGAGTGGAAAGGATTGACAATGTTCAGCTTATAATGTGCACAGCAGGCTAAGCATAATCACCACAGGCTGGAAACAACCCAGGGTCCATCACCAATGGAGAGAGAAACACAGTGTGGTCTACCCATGCAGTGGAATATGGCTCAGCAACAAACAGGAACAACTATCAACGTGCACAGTACCATGCAGGAATCCAGGGATGAGACTGACACAGCGGACCACAGGCCTCCTTCATATAACCTTCCAGAATAGGCAAAACCATGCTATGGGGATAGATATTAACGCAGCGGTTGCCTAAGGGGTGGGCTGACTGGAGAATTCACTAGGGTGAAGGAAATACCTTAATTTAGGGGGTGGTTGATGGGCATATATACAAGTCAAAACCTACTAAGCTATACACTTAACATCTGTCCATTTTACTATGTGGTCATTATGCCTCCACTTTAAAAAATCTGTGAAAGCTGGGTACAGTGGCTCACCCCTGTAATCCCAGCACTTTGGGAGGCCGAGGCGATGGATCACCTGGGGTCAGGAGTTCGAGACCAGCCTGACCAACATGGTGAAACCCCATCTCTACTAAAAATACAAAATTAGCCAGGTGTGGTGGTGCATGCCTGTAATCCCAGCTACCTGGGAGGCTGAGGCAGGAGAATCACTTGAACCCGGGATGCGGAGATTGCAGTGAGCCGAGATCACGCCACTGTACTCCACCCTGGGCGACAGAGCGAAACTCTGTAAATAAATAAATAAATAAATAAATAAATAAATAAATAAAGAGCTGGGTGCGGTGGCTTATGCCTGTAATCCTAGCACTTTGGGAGGGTGGGTGATCACAAGGTCAGGAGATCGAGACCAGCCCGGCCAACATGGTGAAATCCCATATCTACTAAAAATACAAAAATAAGCGGGGCATGGTGGTACCCGCCTGTAATCCCAGCTACTCAAGAGGCTGAGGCAGGAGAATTGCTTGAATCTGGGAAGCGGAGGTTGCAGCAAGCAGAGATCGCGCCACTGCACTCCAGCCTGGGCAACACAGCAAGACTCCATCTCAAAAAAAAAAAATCTGTGAAATTACTTAAAATGGGTCCAAAGACAGGGCAGAAATATCTGATGGATTGCGAGGAGCATCAGTTTTTTTTCCTCCAACAGCACAAGGTCAGGCAGCAGAACGGAGGAGACGCGAGGGGTGTGGCCAATCCACCAACGGAATAACCGCAATGCCTGGATCAACCTCCAGGAGAGGGGGCATTTGATCGTATCCTCCCTTGTGCTTAGGAAATAGATCTCTAGGCCAAGAGCTCAGAAAAGAGATGTGAACGATTCCCACAGATGCTATGTCAAGGCCTGAGGTTCTTAGCAGGTGTGCCTATGGGCTGCCTGTCAGTTCCAAACAGGAGTCTGACTGTCACTATATCAAAGGCAAGAAAAACAGCCCCAACCCATCCACACTGCTCCATAGAAACCTGGGTGGAGAACCCAGGCAACAAGGGCGCTGGAAGCGGCTGCTGGGAGTGAAGGACCCATGCTGGAAGTCCCCTACCCAGAGGGGCAGTGTGCAGGGGCTGGGATTCAGGCTGCTGGGGTCCAAATCTCAGCTCCAGCAGGTGGCTTAGCTTAGCTATAAGCCACAGAGAAGCCAACTTCTCAGGGGGCTGTCAGGATTCAGCCATGGCATCTGTAAAACACTCAGCCCAGCCAACCTGCAGTAATGAACTCTTCCTCCCCTCCCTTCCCTTTCCCTTCCTCATCTCTTCCTCCTGTTTCTCCCCACTTCCCCTCTCTTCCACCATCCCTGCTCCCCTTCCCCTCTCCGTCTCCCTTTTCCACCTTTCCTTTCCCTCCTCCTCCCCTATGATGGGGACCCACATTCCCAACCCTGTTTCCAGCTACCTCTCCTGCAGTGGTGGGACCTGCCCTTCCCTCTAGTGCCTGCAGCCTTCTGTCACCACCTGGATTGTGAACACGGCAGCCAACTCCCACGGAAGTTCTGGCAGCTGCCCTCACTTGCACATCTGATTTACAACAGACAGACTGGACGGAAAGCCCACTTACTGCAGAAGTGAAATGAGAACACACTCAGCCCATGCTCCAGAGATGCGACTGCCTCCCTTCTCCCTGAAGGGACCCTGGGCAGGTTGAAGTGTGTCCACCCTGCCCCTAACAAGATATGCTGGAATCCAAACCCCAGAACCTCAAAATGTGACCCTGTTTGGAAATAGGGTTTTCACAGAGATGATTAAGTTAAAGTAAGGTCTCTAGGGCGGGCCCTAATCCAAGGTGACTGGTGTCCTTACAAGGAGAGATGAGGACACAGACACACACAGAGGGAGGACCACGTGGGGACAGAGAGAGAAGATGCCATCTGCAAGCCAAGGAGAGAGAACTCAGGAGAAACTGACCCTGCCCACACCTGGATCTAGGACCTCCAACTTCCAAACCTGTAACAGAATACATTTCTGTGGTATTTGTTATACAGCCCAGCAAGCTAATATAGCATGATAATGAAGCCAGGGCAGAGGATGACCTAGAAGAGAACTAGAAAGAACTGGAGATTGCAGCCCGTCCTGTCTCTGGACTTCCAGAAATGTCATCTATACTTTTTTTTTTGAGACGGAGTCTCAATCTGGAGTGCAATGGTGTGATATCGGCTCACTGCAATCTTTGCCTCCTGGGTTCGACTCTCCTGCCTCAGCCTCCCGGGTAGCTGGGATTACAGGTGCCCGCCACCACGCCCAGCTATTTTTTGTATTCTTAGAGATGGTGTTTCACTATGTTGGTCAGGCTGGTCTCGAACTCCTGACCTCAGGTGACCCCCCCGCCTTGGCCTCCCAAAGTGCTGGGATTACAGGCGTGAGCCACCATGCCCGGGCCCTTCTGTATTTTTTTAAAGCCAGTTTGATGCAGGGTTTTCTGCTACTTGCAGCATCCTGACTGACCCCTCAAGCTTTCAAACCCTTCGCAGTCTTGTGCCATTCTCTCCTCCTAACTGAAATAAGTGTCTTCTCCCGCTCCTTCCCATTACAGGGTGCACATCCCAGGGATTCCCAACTCACTCTCTTCCCTATCGCCATGCACCGTGCACCGCTCTGCCAGGCTGATTCTTTTGGCCCAGCCTCTGTCTCCTGGGACCACCTGTTCTCCAGGCAAACTCACAGATCCATCCTCCCTGTCTCCTGCAGCTCCCAGCACAGTGCTGTGCACAAAGTATCGGCTCAATAAACATCTGAATGTTAACACACTGCTCAGGACATGCCTGGTGCAGTATTTTCGCCACATAATTTTGAACTATAAGATTAGACCACTGTGTTTGCTATACAGATTCAAACAGATCGCAAAAGAAAGGCTGCTGTGTGTTGTTGCTTCTTCGTACTCAAGGAGAAAATGCCTTCTGAAGACTTAAAAACTTCTTTTCAGTAAGATGATCCATACATCCTCAGTCTGTAAATTGCCTGGTAACCTTCTGCTGTCAAAGGTCATTTCAGCTTCGCAAAAACTGCTATTAAAAATGAGATTCATCATCAAAGTTGCTGTTGGCTTTCCTCACCACCCTCCCGTTGGTCACTTATCTAAGACTCTGCCCCAAAAGAACTATAGTTATAAACGATGAACAACAAGAAGGCAAATGAGAAATGAATTAAACAGTGAAACCATTTGCTTATACTTAAATCAAACACATTATCAGCAAACACATAAAACCAAAAAAAAACCCCAAAACAAAACAAAACCACACACATCAAAATTCCCTCATAGTCTTGACAATATCCACTTTTGACAAGTTGTTTCTTATGGGACTTCCCAGAAAAATATTATAAATAAGTCTTCTTTTAAAATGAAATAATAGGCCAGGCATGGTGGCTCACCCCTGTAATCCCAGCACTTTGGGAGGCCGAGGTGGGCGGATCACGAGGTCACGAGATGGAGACCACCCTGGCTAACACAGTGAAACCCCGTCTCTACTAAAAACAAAAAAAAAATTAAAAAAAAAAATTAGTCAGGTGTGGTGGCGGGTGCCTGTAGTCCCAGGTACTCGCGAGGCTGAGGCAGAAGAATGGCGTGAACCCAGGAGGCAGAGCTTGCAGTGAGCTGAGATCGTGCCACTGCACTCCAGCCTGGGTGACAGAGCGAGACTCCGTCTCAAAAAATAAATAAATAAATAATAATAATTTTAAAAACCCACTCTGGAACTTACTAGATTTTTTTTTTTTTTTTTTTTTGAGACAGAGTTTTGCTCTTGTTGCCCAGGCTGGAGTGCAATGGCACCATCTCGGCTCACTGCAACCTCTGCCTCCCAGGTTCAAATGATTCTCCTGCCTCAGCCTCCCAAGTAGCTGGGACTACAGGCATGTGCCACCACACCCAGCTAATTTTTTCGTGAAGATTTTGATGACTCCAGAAAATAGAATTCCAGAAACCGGTAAGCCCGGACAGGCTCCTGTGGGAACCCATCACCTTCTTGCATTTCACTCCCTCTGGCCAGATGGGCTCCAATCGAACATCTTTGTTGCCTGCTTGAAAGTAGCTCTGAGAGTCA
Organism: Gorilla gorilla gorilla; assembly: GCF_029281585.2. Taxonomy (NCBI): domain Eukaryota; kingdom Metazoa; phylum Chordata; class Mammalia; order Primates; family Hominidae; genus Gorilla; species Gorilla gorilla. The sequence continues at coordinate 21,058,153 of NC_073229.2, forward strand.
GACATGGGCCCCTGCCAGGACACCCAGCTAAGTCTCCCCTGCCACCACCATTGACAGCCGTGTGCTAGAGACACCAAGAACATCAAGAACACTCCAAAAGGAAGACAACGCTACCAAGTCCAGGGCCAAGAGAGTGACACAAGGCAGACAGTGCTGCGATCATGTAAGCAGGACCCATCCTGCTGGGGAAGGGGTCACTCTGGATACCCAAGGGGGCCCCGGCCAGCAGTCCAGCTAATACCTAGCACACTCACTTTCGGAGCCGGCAAAGCCACGAGGTGCCTGCCTTGGCACAGGTAGCAGATGTTTTGCTGGGACTAGATGATCCATCAGGCTTGCTGCCTGGGCCCCTGGCGGGAACCAGCCTGATCTATTACTCAGCAAACGTAAACAGTGCTTACGTTCAGCTCTGGCCTCCAGCACTTGGTGTCTGTGTCCCACGGGAGAGCTCCAGTTTCCTGCTGCTGACAACACTATAAAACCACCGTAATAGGAATTAATTATGGAAAAGGCTAGTTTGAATTAGAGACATTTTGAAAATAAGTACCTTTTACTTCCAAACAAACGTTTCCTTTTCTAGTAATTAACCGTTATTCTAAGTAGAGGTTCAAAGGACCTACTTCAAGGAGTGACTTGGTCATTAGCAACATTCATTCCTGTATAAATATACTATGGCCCTTTTCCCAAACATGCTTTCCTAGGTGGGCTAAACGTGCCTGCTGCCTGCTGAGCTTTGTTTATTCCATAACGAGCTCAGCAAACCCTTTCTTCACAGAGGGCAGGGAACCGTGGCTGCCTTGTGGGAATTCCCAGCAGGATGAAACACCCTCAGCCTGAACACCCATGTGCCCCATACTGTGGCTTAAAGAGCAGAGGTCCCACTGTCCCACCCCACAGGCTTGGCCATCTGTTGGGTGTGGTCAGGAAATACAACGAATGTTTTTATTAGTCTAGACCGGGGTTTCTCAAACTTGCCGTATTTGGGGCCGGATCTGGGGCCGGATCATCCTTTGTGATGTGGACAGTCCTGTACCCTGTAGGATGTTTAGCAGCACCCCTGCCTCTACCCACCAGGCGCCAGTAGCACCCTCCCCCCATGCCCCCAAAGGTGTGACAACAACAACAAAAATGTCTCCAGACATTGCCGAATGTCCTCTGGGAGCAAAATCATACCCCGTGGAAAGTGTCCAGAGAACTTCTTTTAAATGATGGATGCTGGGGTCCTACAGGCATTTCTGAAAGTTCCCCAGGGTGACTCTAAGTGCACCGGAGCCACTGCAGCCCTGGACGAAGATGGGCCCGTTCCACGTGAAGAAAAGGCTGTGTGACCTACCTAAAGTTCTGAACAGCAGTGGTTTAAAGACATAATCAACTCCAGAGCCCAGTATGATCCGCCCAAGTTTGATTAGTTGCCATTTCAGATAAGCTACATAACTCTTCTTAATCTTCAATAGCTCACTGAAATGTGACTTTAGGTTTGAGCCAACTTATGAATCTGTCCTCTTTTATTCTTGTCATCTTAGAATTAAGCCATCCAACCTCACTCAAACGAGAGCAAAACCCTTTCGCCACCTCCTTACTGGCAGCATGCAGGAAGTGTTTACAGAGCACCTGCTAGGCCCAGGGGCTGAGGATATATATTCGGGCCAGGACAGCAGGGGTGGGAAATGGGAAGGGAGGAAGAGGGAGCCAAGAAGGTCTGAAGGAGGCAACAGGATGGAGGGGTGGACTCTGGGCTGAAAGAAGAGCATGGGGGAACACAGCATTGTTTGGGAAATAAACAAATCGGTGGGTGGAACTCTGAGGTCCCTGTGGGGATGATGGGGATGGAGGCAGGAGAGGCAGGCAGAGACCTTGAAACCTACCACCCAGGCCCAACTTCATCTTAAAGGTCATGGAGAGCCACGGAGGATTTGAAGCAAGGGAGTGATAAAGAGCCACTCAGCTAGGTTCCAAGGACCAAAACACTGGGATTTAGGGAAAAGGCACAGATAAGATCAGGTACCACAAGAGAGGGCCAGTCCAGCAGGTTGGGGAATGCACAGGCCTAGGGCTTCAGGTAACTATCCCGGGTGCAGATACAGATCAGAGCTGCCCTGCTCAGGGTCCATGCTGGAGCTCTGCTGTCATGAGCTGTACTGTCCCCTCAAAGCTCCAGCGTTGAAGCTGTAACCCCCAGGACCTCAGAATGTGACTGTGTTTTAAGAGTGGGCTTTTAAAGAGGGTAGTAAGGTCAAATGCAGCTATTAGGGTGGGCCCTGATCCAATTCGACTGGGGTCCCTATAAGAAGAGGAGATGAGTGGCCGGGCGCGGTGGCTCACGCCTGTAATCCCAGCACTTTGGGAGGCCGAGGTAGGTGGATCATGAGGTCAGGAGTTCGAGACCAGCCTGGCCAAGATGGTGAAACCCCATCTCTACTAAAAAATACAAAAATTAGCTGGGCACGGTGGCGGGCGCCTGTAATCCCAGCTACTCGGGAGGCTGACGCAGGAGAATAGTTTGAACCCAGGAGGTGGAGGTTGCAGTGAGCTGAGATCACACCACTGCACTCTAGCCTGGGCAACAGAGCAAGACTCCGTCTCAAAAAAAAAAAAAAGAAGAGGAGATGAGGACGCAGACACACACAGAGGGAAGACTGTGTGAGGACAGAGAAGACAGCCATGTACAAGCCAAGGAGAGAGGCCTCAGGAGAAACCAATCCTGCTGAACCTTGGTCTTGGACTTCCAGCCTCCAGAACTGTAAGGAAATACATCTCTGCAGTTGAAGCTGCCCGTCTGTGGTATTCTGCAGCCCTAGAAACTCACCCAGGGAGGTCAACTGAAATCCCTGAGCAGTTGTGTGGGGTCCGGCATCAGGCAAGCCTGACAGCCCCTGTAGTGGAGAGACCACATGGTGCTGGGCTGGGGCCTGTAGGAGGCAGGAGCACTGGGCACTGGGCAGAGAAGGTGCTTGGCAGGAGCTCAGACATGTCGAGAGGGAGAGGGCTGTGGCCCCCAGGTAGGACCATGGCCGTGTTTTGTGATGGGGGCTCGTTCAGGTGGTTTTCAAGAGGCATTGAGTAACATGGGTGTGTCCTGGAGGTACAGCGCCTCAGGGGCTGGCTTGAGGGGCTGTGGACAGACCCTTTGGGTGGACACAAGCCCTTCTCTCCTGGATCTCTCCCATCAAGTCCTAAAATCTCGTTCTTCCATCATTTCCTTACTTACAAAGTTTAGGAGACTCATTGTCTACTGGGGGAAAAAAATCAAGCTATGCCGAAGGCTGACTCTATGGCTTTGTAGGGGGGCCTTGCAGGGTCAGGACCCATGCCCTCCTCTAGGCCACGTCCTCTCTGCACTCTGCACATGTCCCTTCCCCACCTTCATCAGCTCCTCACAGAAGAGGTCCTCTCTCAATCCTTTCAACTGCTCAAACCCAAGCCCTCCTTGGGGATAGCTCAGATGCCACAGCCCCCTGGGCTTCCCTGCCCACTGACGGAAGCGACTCCTCTGTGCCCCTGCACCTTGTCCTGTTCTTGGGCCAAGGCACCTCACAGTGCACTGCACCTGCCCTCCTGGGATGTGCTCGGTTCACCCCCCACCCTCAGCTCCCATTCCCTGCCCCGCTCATCCTGTGCCGCATGCCAGGGATATTCAATTTCCCAACCGTCTCCGGCTACATGAGGAGCTCCCTTCTCCAGGGCAGACACGATCTTCTACCCATCTGTGACACCAGCCCAGGGCAGATGTTCTGAGAGGAAGACAGGGACACCACGCAAGCAGCTGCAGCACTGCCTCTGAAGGGGAGGGCAGGGGAGGGATGGAGAGATTGTCCGGAACTGTCTTCAAGAAGGAGGGCATCACCCAAGTTCCCAGCCGCACATGCACCACAGCCAAGGGGTAGAGGCGACCCAAGTGCCCACCGATTGGTGAACAAACAAACAGAATGTGGTGCAGGCACACAATGGCGTATTCCTCAGTCTAAGGCAGGCAGGAAACGCTCACACACGCTACCACATGGATGAGCCTTGAAGACATCATGCTGAGCGACATGAGCCAGTCACAAAGGACAAACGCTCTATTTATATGAGGTACCCAGAGTAAGCAAATTCAAAGAGGCAGAAGGTAGCGTGGGGTTGCCAGAGGAGGGGAATGGGGAGCTGGGGTTTTATGGGGACAGTTTCAGTTTGGGAAGATGGAATTGCTCTGGAGATGGATGATGGTGCCAGCTGCACAACAATGAGGATGCACCTAAAGCCACAGAACTGTACACTGAAAAGTGGCTAAAATAGTACATTTTATAATTTATAGTTTTACCACAATTACAAATAAAGACAATTTTTAAAAAGAGTAGGACAAAGACTATCCGCTTACTGCAGACGCTAAAGTATATCCATCTGAGAACAGTGGAGTTCCTCAACACATAGCAATCAAGGGCGCCCAATTTGTAAAGCATCTTGTAAACACACGCAAAAGGCAGCTTTTCATCTAATCTGGGAGGAAACACTCCATAGTGCAAATTACAATGCTAAGTACATAACCCGTCCATAATACAATATGACCACTGGGATGCTTGTGGTTGTTTTAAGCCAGCATTATCTCCTTTGCACCTATTTTTAAAATGATTCTAAGAAATAAAGCATGACTGTTAGCTAGTTGAATTAAATTACATAAAGGACTGACCCTCCTCCCCACTTTATTTAAAAAAAAAAAAAACACCTGATAAACACTTAACTAGCATTCCTATGACTTAACATCCTTAACCACACATCTCTGTGACTCAGCTCTTTGGTTTGGTTCTATATTCAGATAAGTAAAGCAACTGTCTCAACTTTGAGAGAGCGGCATTTTCAAATGGAAGACTGCTCCCTGGCTCCTTCATGCCATTGCACACCTTAAGCTAACCAAACATCCCAAACAAAATTGCTCAGGGCTTTGTAAAGCTGTTCCCTGGGAAAAGTAGGCCCTCAAAAAGTGTGTTTTGCTTTTTACCAAAAGAAATCTAGAAAAAGATATGAAATACAATGGAGGAGAGGCAGAGAAGTTACTGAGAAACAAGGAAGACAGACTGGGAAGGGCTTGGGGAAGACAGACTGGGAAAGGCTTGGGGAAACCCTTGCCTAGCTCTGCAGTGGTGACAACACACTTTGTCAACAAGGGACTCTGCATTTTTATTTTCCACGGGGACCTGCGAATTATGTAGCTGGCCCTGACTAGAAGAAATGTTTGGAAAGCAGGAGACTGGCCCTGTGTGAAGGCAGGGGTGGGAGTGACAATTGGCAACACTGTGTTGGTGACTGTCCAACGGCTCCTTCCAAGATCCCTGGGTGATCTGGAGCTAATATCTAAGGCCATGTTTAATTATTCCTAGAAGAGAAGCCTCAGGAGGTATGTTCCTGCTAATTCCACACTCAGCTCAAGTAGCCAGCAGGTGAGTTACATCCTGAGTCTCTGGGAGGGAAAAGAATACTTTGTTTAAAGCATTTAGTGGTTAAATCATCAATACTCAATTACCCTCAATTAACTGCCAGAAACATCTGCCTATAACCCCTTCCACCCCAGCTTGAAGAACAGCCGGAACCATATCCTGTCACACCGTTTGAAGGAGTCCCCAGCCCTGGGTAACCTCACTCCCTGCTCCAAAACCTCCTTTTCCTCACCCCAATCCATGCTGGGAATCAGATTTGCACCCAGGAAGCTGGAGTTGGACAGAGAGATGCTGACCTCTGTGTTGGCCGTTGCTTGACCAGGGATCACATGAGCAAAAGCATCAGGCGAAGCCAGTTTGAAGTGGGAACCGAGCTCACTTCTGGAGAACGGGATGAGAAGATATAGTTTCTGAGTGTCCTAAAAGACACTCCCCACCCCACTTTGTGATCTCAGATCCCACCTTCCACCTGCTGCCCTGCATCTTTCCAAGAAATTCCTTTTATATTTTGTTAATGGAATTTAAATTTGTTTTAGTTACTTGTAGCCAAAAGAGACCAAAGAGAGGTCTGACAGGATACAATACCATGCAGATGCCATGGGTGGGCGCGTGCTGGCGGTATCCTCTCACAGCAATGGTTTATTTTAGAGGAATCCACTTCATGCACTCAACAGCCCCTGCCCTTTCCCAGACAAACAGGTCCCTGTCAATCTCTAAATCACTTGTGTGGAAGGAGATCTGCTCATCAATAGTGACACAAAGAACAAAACAACTAAACCCCAGCCTGCAGAAGATTAAGGTTTCTACAATACTGAGGTCAAAGTCCATGGCATCCCATAAAATCTCAGCTGCAAGTGGGAAGGGGCCCCAGCCCTTTCTCCAGTTTTCAACTTGCCCCTACGTTTGCTCTCTGAGCTCTGCTGCTATGAGCTCAAAGTCACCATCAACTCGTCTCTCAAATTCCCCTCTCTCTGAGCCATATTTTCACGCAGCACACCCAAGCCAGGCTTTCAAACACATGCAGCTCATCTTCCACTCAATGGCATAAACTCAGATTTCTGGCCTGAGAACTCCAGGAGGCAGTGAAGCGCCAGGCAGAGCCCCACTCTCCCGGCCTTGGCTACCCAGGAAGGTCCCCTGGCTTTCTGATCCTGGCCTCTCTCTGAGCCCTGTGTCCCGGTGACCTGTTTTGTTTTCAGGTTGGAACTTAAACACATAAACCCTGTAGAGGGTGCTTTTTGGTGGGGCTCCTCCCATCACCCTGGATGCAGGCTTCCTGTCTGAAGGGCATACCTGGCTCCAAACGTCATCGGTTTCTGGGTGAAGGCAGCAGACACCTGGCAGTGCCCAAGGAATAAATCGCGCTTCCAGGTGTGGCCTTCAGCTCCTCCCCCTCAAAGTGCTTCTCAGACGACTCATCCTGGTCGTCCTCACCCCACCAAGGGGAGGAAGAAAGGCACCTGAGGCTTCCAGGGTGGGGGCTGTTTGCCAGGCACGTGGGGGTGGGGCACGCTTCCCAGTGTTCTGCGTCTGACCTCACAATGGCCCTCAAGGTCAGGCAGCACTGACCGCATTCTACCATTGAGGAAACAGGTGCAGTAATGCTCCAGGAGACAGACCCATGACAAGTGGCAGAGTTGGGGCTGCAAGCCAGGCCTGCCACTCTTGCCCCTTTTATTTTATTTTTTTGAGACAGAGTCTCACTGTGTCCCCCAGGCTAGAGTGCAATGGCGCCATCTCGGCTCACTGCAACTTCCGCCTCCCAGGTTCAAGCGATTGTCCTGCCTCAGCCTCCTGAGTAGCTGGGATTATAGGCACGCACCACCATACCCAGCTAATTTTTGTATTTTTAGTAGAGACAGGGTTTCACCATGTTGGCCAGCTGGTCTCAAAACTCCTGACCTCAGGGGATCCACCTGCCTCGGCCTCCCGAAGTGCTGGGATTACAGGCGTGAGCCACTGCGCCTGGCCACTCTTGCCCTTTTCATGACATCAAGTTCAGATGAGTTCAGACATTTATGGTGTTAACCTCATAAAGTCAAAGAGCTTCAGGAGGGGAGAGAGACGGGCATCCTTCCAACCAGGGTCCAGTGAGGGCTTGGATAAGGGGACAGCTGGTTGCCGTCCTTCAGATGGAGACTGAGCTGACCTGAGGGATGAGCAGGAACCAAGGGGCTGAAGGAAGGAGGGAAGGGGCTCGAGCAAGTGGAATAGCATGAGCAAGGCACAAGGCAGTGAGAGAGACCGGGCTGGGAACTATTAATATATACAAGATGCCCCCTACAACAAGGAGGGGTGGCAGGGGAGGAGAGGAAAGACATGTGGGGCTCAGGTCTGAGGGCACCCTTGATGGGTGCTGCAGTGATGGGGAGCCATGGAAGGCTTCAAGCAGGGAAGTGATGTGGGCAGGTTTCCATCTTATTTTCTGTCTCTCGGGCCTCTGGTGTTAAAAGCAGCAAGACAAGATGGGAGCCTGGCTAGCCGGGACTAAGAAGACAGAGAGTAGAAAAATCTGCCCAGAGAGGTGTTCTGCGGAAGTCCACCCATGCAAAGCCACAGCAGAACTGTCCAGAAGCCCAAACATATAGCAACCACCATTCTCAAGCACAACGGGAGGGTCACCTCTGAAAGACCAGTGCCAGGGAGAAGTCACAAAAGGTGGGAGCCCCTGCCAGCCCTTCCCAGCCCCTCTCCCATGGTAAGGGCCACTCTGGGGCAGAGGATAAGGAGAACTGAATTCAAACCCTAATAGGTTGGTGGCTTTGGACAAGCCAATGGCCCTCCAGCTCAGCCTTCTCATCTAAACTGAAGGCTTGGACTAGATAATCATATTAAACATGGCCACGCCCAGGACAATCTTTTACCTAGACTAAGCGATTAGCAAAGGCAAAGCCAGCTGAATTTGAAGGCAAATTCTAGCCCTATGGTTTCACATATCTGGGTCTTTCAGCTGTGTGGAAATTTAATTAGCATCCTCCCTTGTTGAGTAGGAGGGCCAGAGAAAATGGCAGAACACGCCAAAGGCCCCGAGTTTTCTATCGACAGCCCTGGGAACAGGCTCAGGCCCCCTTGTCTGGCCTCTGAGCTTCCAGTAGGACTTCCCACTATTCATCCCCAGAACCCCTGCGCAGGCCAGCATGTCTGCTTCCCAAACAGGCCCAGTTTCCTCCAGAACCTCTGGTCAGGCTGCCTTTCCCTGTCAAAAGCTCTCCTCCCTCCCCTCTGCCTATGGGTGGCTGCAGAGCCCCAAGTCTCCATCGTACGTGCAGTGTTTGGGCCCAGGCCCTCGTCTCACTCCACATGCCCTCCATTGAAGCCCTCCATTCCCAAGGCCTCACCTCAGCTGGCTAAGGGCATCTCCCTGGTATCTCCCGAGAGTGTCTGCCTCCCCGTCAGCCCTGGGGAAGTTATCAGCATCTTCTACAGGCCTCGCTGGCTTTCTCCTGTGCACTCAGCACAGCCTCCCCTCCCCACCACGCGAGATCTCACTGCAGCCAGAGAGGTCTTTTCAAAAATACGAATTCTGACTCCATCATATCCCTTATCCCACTTAATACTCTTTAATGGTTTTCCTTTGCTCTAAAATTAGAGGAAAAGTTCTTAGCACGGTTTATAAGCCATCGCCACCCCCCATTCCCATATCAATTGCTATCAATTCCAGGCCCTACACACCACAGGGCCTTTGCAAGTGCCATTTGCTCTCTCTGGAAAACACACACATCTCTCCTCTTTTGCCTCTCTCTCTACCTCCTACTCAAACCTCAGCTCTCATCTCAGATGTCACTTTCTTACATAGACCAGTCTGTCTAGGTCAGGGTTTTGTTGTTGTTGTTCTAGTCTCTCAATTCCCTTTCTTTCTACACGCTTAACTCAGTTTGTAATTAAAAGATTATTACTTGATCAATTTGGGTGTGCCTTCCCCAGAAGTCTCTAAGCTCTATGGAAGCTGAGCTGTCTACTTTCACATATCATTGTATCCCCAACACATAGCACAATGCTCAGCTCAGAACAGGCACTCAAATCTGTGAAAAGGAGGAGAGAGGAAAGAAACTTTCTTTCTCTTTTTTTTTTGTCTGAGACGGAGTCTTGCTCTGTTGCCCAGGCTGGAGTGCAGTGGTGCAATCTCGGCTCACTGCAAGCTCCGCCTCCTGGGTTCACACCATTCTCCTGCCTCAGCCTCCCAAGTAGCTGGGACTACAGGTGCCCGCCACCACACCTGGATAATTATTTGTATTTTTAGTAGAGATGGGGTTTCACTGTGTTAGTCAGTATGGTCTCCATCTCCTGACCTCATCATGATCCACCCACCTCGGCCTCCCAAAGTGCTGGGATTACAGGCATGAGCTACCGTGCCTGGCCTCTCTCTTTTTTTTTTTTTTTGAGATAGATGGAGTCTCACTTTGTTGCCCAGACTGGAGTGCAATGGCGCAATCTTGGCTCACTGCAACCTCCGCCTCCTGGGTTCAAGCGATTCTCCTGCCTCAGCCTCCTGAGCAGCTGGGATTACAGGCACCCACCACCATGCCCAGCTAATTTTTGTATATTTAGTAGAGGCGGGGTTTCACCATGTTGGTCAGGCTGGTCTGAAACTCCTGACCTCAGGTGATCCACCTCCCTCGGCCTCCCAAAGTGCTGGGATTACAGGCGTGAGCCACTGCACCGGGCCAAAAAACTTTTTTTTCAAGTGGCCCAGGGTCACACTCATTAGTGTGATAAATGTTTAACAACCAGCTCTATGAAGAAAAAAAAACCCTGATCTATACTGTTCGCCAATTCCTATGGTGTAAATGCTCCCACCATGGTGAATTTCAGGCTGCCAGCATGACATTACTGAATGTGAAGTTGGATAGACACGTGCAGCGGGCTCAGAGTCAATAGAAGCCAAGCTGGCTCCCACACACCACCAGTTTGTGGCAACCTCAGGACAAAGATTCAGAAAGTCCACCATGTTTTTTGAGACAGAGTCTGGCTCTGTCCCCCAGGCTGGAGTGCAGTGGCGCCGTCTCAGCTCACTGCAAGCTCTGCCTCCCGGGTTCACGCCATTCTCCTGCCTCAGCCTCCCAAGTAGCTGGGACTACAGGCACCCGCCACCACGCCCTGCTAATTTTTTTGTATTTTTAGTAGAGACAGGGTTTCACCACGTTGGCCAGGATGGTCTTGAACTCCTGACCTCGTGATCTGCCCACCTCGGCCTCCCAAAGTGCTGGGATTACAGGCGTGAGCCGCCGCGCCCGGCCCCCACCATGTTTTTAAATGACACCAACTTTCGACTCAATCCTACCTTGGACTAAAGGCCAAAGTAAAGGCACCTGCAAAAAATGTTACTACAGAGAGGCAGAGGAAGACGAAGAGGGAGAGGGAGAGATCTGCAGATGGTTCAGAACAGGAAGATGAAGAAGGAAAGGGAGACCTATGACCTGGGAAGACAGCTATCTCCCAAACGGAGGTGGAAAGGCTGCTTAACAGCTGGTTAGCCTCTAATCCTTACACTAATAAGGGCCACTGCCAAACTAAATGTTTAGGACGTTGTTACAAGCAAGTCAACGTCTGCATGAAATGCTGGTTATATCCTCTGACCTTTCTAGCAATTTATCCTAATAGCTCAGAAAAGCAAAACAGGTATCTCCAACCCCAAAATAAAGAAGTTATAAGATCATAAAAATGTTAGAAGAAAACATAGGATTTCCCCCCAGTCTTCCAGGAATCTTCCAAGCCTTAAAGCTAACATAAGAAATCATAAAAAAGAAGATTAATTCATACAACTCTAACCAAACCATACGTTTCTACATAACAAAAATATCATGTACAAAATTTAAAAAACCAAACAGCAAACTCGAGGAAAATGGTTACAAGTCATCCAGAAGGGTTAATTTACATCATACATAAAGTGTACCTATAAATACATATAAAAATAATGCTTCTCACAGCATATACACACACATAAAGGCAAAGGAAATGAAGAGACTGTTCAAAGAACAGGAAATATGGATGGCTCAAAAACTTTCAAAAAGATGTTTAACTTCCTTCCTAACAAGAGAGATGCAAATCACAACCACCACCAAATACAATTTTTTGCACATCAAACTAGAAAATATGTAAAGATTTGATAATCCCCTGGGTCAGGGAAGGTGTAGGGAACAGAACCACACACATTATTAGTATAATTGTGCATAGCTAAGATTTCTACAGAAAACACTCTGACAGTATCTATTAACATAAAAATGCAGCCTACTTTCACCCTCCCACTTCTAAAAATTTCTTACATGTGTGCAAATGTCTGTGCATGCCAAGATTTCGTGATATATTGTGAATATAACAGCAAAGACTGGAGACAAACTTAATGCTTCCTCGGTAAGTGATTAGTTAAATAAATGGCAGTCCAGTCTGACAATGGAATACTATGCAGACATAAAAAAGAATGAGTATCTCTATGTACTGATGTATTCATCTCCAGCATAAGTGAAAAAACAGTGTTTAGGATACGCTAGTGTTTCTGAGACAAAATATGTAAATGAAAGTAGAACATTTCTGGAAGGGGATGTGAGAAACTGGTAACCATGGTTGCTTCTGAAGAGGGAAACTGGGGGCAGAGACAGAAAGAAATGTTACTTTTATGCTATGCTTTCTGTACAATGTACATGTATTACCTACTATAGTCAATTTTTAAAAATAGATATGCAGGAAGATATCCACTGTTGTTGCATCTACTAGACAAAAGCCACCACTGGGATGACCTCATGGTAGTCAGTTCAGTATTTTATTATTATTTTTTGAGACGGAGTCTTGCTCTGTTGCTCAGGCTGGAGTGCAGTGGAGTGATCTCGGCTCACCGCAACCTCCGCCTCCCAGGTTCAAGCGATTCTCCTACCTCAGCCTCCCGAGTAGCTGGGAATACAGACGTGAACCACCATGCCCGGCTAATTTTTGTATTTTTAGCAGAGACGGGGTTTCACTATGTTGGCCAGGCTGGTCTGGAACTCCTGACCTCATGATCCGCCCGCCTCGGCCTCCCAAAGTGCTGGCATTACAGGCGTGAGCCACTGCGCCCAGCCGTCAGTTCAGTATTAGGAAAAGAATTTAAGAACTTTTAATAAATCAGCAAAAATATCATGCATTTAAAATGTTTCGGAAGAACTGGACAAATTCTTTTGATAAGGTGTCAAGAAAATAGTAGATTCCATTAAATGAACACTTTGATGAGAACTGTAAAAACAGGTTTGTGTGTAAGGCATTTCAAAAGTGAAAACTAGTTATCATATGATAACTAGGATCATGGAATTGTGGGCTATTTTTAAAAGTGTTACTGTTGCAATTATATAATTATTTCTAGTCTTAATTAAATTGTACTTAAAGTCACTTTAAATAACTTCTACTCTTTAGCCCTAGAAAAAGGATACAAACTACTTCCCAGGATATTTAAGCAACTTTCAGGATAAAGGTCAGAAATCTTTGCAAATTCATGAGAACAGAGGAAATGCTACCAGAAGACTGGAGCTGGACAAACATCCTACATTTCAAATACAGAAAAAAATGGGGCAAGTTCAGCTGGCATTGATTATTGGCAAAAATTCTAGAGATTACTCAAGAAAGTGTTGAGTATTAGAAACCAACAGATTCAGTCAGAACAATGCAGGATACACTGTGCAAATTATTATTATTTTTTGAGACAGGGTCTCACTCTGTCACCCAGACTGGAGTGCAGTGGCGCGATCTCGCTCACTGCAACCTCTCACTCCCAGGCTCGAGCGACTCTCCTGCCTCAGCCTCCCTAGTGGCTGGGATTAGAGGTGTGCGCCACCACGCCCAGCTAATTTTTCTATTTTTAGTAGAGATGGGGTTTCACCATGTTGGCCAGGCTGGTCTCAAACTCCTAATCTCAAATGATCCACCCACCTAGGCCTCCCAAAGTGCTGGGATTACAGGCGTGAGCCACTGCACTCAGCCTGTGCAAATCATTAAGAGCAATATTTGCAAGTCCATGGAGTCTTTTTTTGTTTTTTTGTTTTGTTTTGTTTTAACTTTGTTGACTAAGATCTCAGAAGTATCTGAGAACTTGGGCTGCGCAGGGAATGCTGGTGTGGGAGAAGCAAGCCAACTGAGCTGAGCTGCAGACCTGTTTGTCCTTAGCTCTCCAAAACTTGCTGTCTATGTGACTTGGAAGGAATTTGATTCTTTTCTGCAAGGCACTGACAATACCTTACAACAGAGCTGGGAGAGAAAATGCAGAGCTTGTGAAAGTCATCAGAAAGTTGAACACAGATGGTCCCCGGCTTAAAACAGTTCAACTTGATGATTTTTCGACTTGATGATGGTGTGAACACGATACACATTCAGTAGAAACTGTATCGATAAGGGCTGCTTTATTCACCAGAAGTGAAAAACACAATGGTTGTGAGTATCTGAAGTACACAACCATTCTCTTTTTCACTTTCAGTACAGTATTCCGTCCCTAAGTCACACGAGATATTCAACACATTATAAAACAGACTTTGTGTGAGATGACTCTGCCCAACTGTGGGCTAATGTAAGTGTTCTCAGCACATCTGAGGTAGGCTGGGCTAAGCCAGCATATTCAGTAGGTTAGGTGTATTAAATGTATTTTCCACTTTCAATATTTCCAACTGATGAGGGGTTTATCTGGACACAAGACACAACACCATCCTAAGCAGAGGAGCATCTGTACCTGGTTCTTGTACAGAACACATGGCACACTCAAATGTGTGTTCACTGACTTAAAATCCATGATTGGCACCTGCTATTAGTCTGGCCGGTGGCTCACACCTATAATCCTAACACTTTGGGAGGCCGAGGCAGAAGGACTGCTTGAGGCCAGGAGTTCAACACCAGCCTGGGCAATATAGCAAGACCCCCCTCTCTACAAAAAAATAAAAATAAAAATGAGCCAGGTGTGGTGGTGCATGCCTGTAGTCCCAGCTACTCAGGAGGCTGAGGCAGAAAGATCACTTAAGCCTGGGAGGTGGAAGCTTCAGAGAGCTGTGATCGTACCACTGGACTCCAGCCTGGGCTGGATTATTTTCTTAATCAAAGAAAATAATGTATATGAAATGTTTTACAAACTATAAAGGGCTGCACAAAAGAAAGTGACATTAGTGTTGTCATTATTTTGAAGGCATTGCAGATTCTGCGATGCAAATTCTGGTACCGATAACAAATACAAAGGCCAAGGCAAAAAATAAAAACAAAAAGATCCTAACGGGAGAGATCTAGAAACTCAAAATTATTAAGATGAAACCTAAGTCATGGTCATGCTACATGAGCCTAAAACTGAGAAAACCCTGATTTCATCCACCACTCCCAGGAAAACAGCGCTGGGGGGGTTGGTGATCACGGTCTGGAAGCAGAAGTATGTCATGTCTAGTTTAAGCCCTAATGCATCAACTCTAGGTTGCAGTAGGGGAAGGACAGTATCCATCAATCCCCTCTTTGGGTTAGAACACACAGGGCCTGGCTGGGTTGGATTCTGGGTACCATGCTTAAGAGACACACATGCCAACCAGAGCGATAAGTATGGCAAATTTTTGCACGTATGGAATAGCTTAAGTACTGTAGATTTTTCAGCCAGGAAAGAAGCTATTGAAAACACATTTTATTTAAGAAATAATTTTTTTAAAAAATTATTCTGAGGAGCAAGTGGCACAAATAGGCATGAGTTAACCTGAGTTTTATTTACCAAAGTGTGCCTTCCTGCAAGGAAGAGCAACTACGGGATGGACTAGCTGCCTTGTTAACAAAGCACTCCCTTCCCATCGATGGAAGTGTTCAAACTAGGATGGATAACTTCATGTCAGAGATATCATGCAGAAGGCGAGAGAGGCTGGTCAGCCCTAAGATCCCTTTTAACTACAATAACCTGGGATTCTAACTGGCTTGACAGTTTCACGTATGTAGGTAGGTGCTAGGATACCAGCAGCCGCATGAGAAAGAGGTCCAGAACTGTGCCTGGTAGCTCTTCTGTCTTCCTCTCCCTATCTGACACCTAGGGACAGAATAGTGCGTATATTGTAGGGCACACACACGCTAAAGGATACATGCTAAATACAGGATACATGCTGAAGACAGCATGAGGCTCATTTGCAAGGGAAAGATCATGGAACAGAGCACGAAAGAGGCACAAAAGGCAGCTTCTCAAACCCTGAGCTTTTATCCACTGAGAGAAGGCAAAGGCTCCTTCCACTTTCTGCTTCTACTTGGGATGTGGGCTGACAAGCACCTGACCCCTAGAACTCCTGCACTCACCATAGTGTACATCCCACATTGCATCTGATACAGTATTCAACGTACACAGCAGCACAGGAAAAGTCAGCCTTCCAACATGCCAAAATGTGCTTGAAAAGCTCTTTGAAGCATTTGTTATGTGCTTGAAACACACAGAACACTGGGAAGGCAGTCCTTTATTTAGATCTTTTTTGTCTGTGAAAATCAATATGTCCTTTCTAGGCTTTACTGTATAAGAAAATGTGTGTCTAATTATTGTTCCCAGGTTTCCCCTCTCAGTCTGGCCCAGTAACTGCAACGTGTCATCAAGCATCACCCAAAACATGCCACACACGAGTGCTGTCTGTGACCCTCTCGAATGCTAATTTAGAAAAACTGCCCAGCTCTCCAATATGCCTCCATAGTCTGCTTTTAAGAACTATTTTTGTTCTCTCCTCCCACCCTGCATGGCTGAGTGTGAATAGCTGTTTCCTGGGTCCTCACTGCCAAGGTAATGGCACTCTATCCCATCTCGTCACTTTCAAGTTCACCTCTACTTTGACCCCAGGACACAGAGCTCTTCACACATACTCACTTTGATCCATTATTCTCCCTCTGCTCTAGAAAGACACTTGAAATACTTAACAATGTTGCCAAACCCTCAGTCTGTCAGACATACGCAGTGATTTAAATAGTCATTGTTCTTAATTTTTCTGTGCTGCTAAAACCAACAAAGAAATATTGCCCTCCGTGAAGGGAAAACAGTCACAGAAACACCTTTAGAAAGCAGGGGGTAGGAGGTGGGTGGGATCAAGGTGAACCCAGCTAGAAGGACCTTCCCCATTACCTTGCAGGGCAGCAGGGGCAGCTCAGTCAGACAGTTCCCACAGGACAGAGCATTTCTGGCCAGGTTGGTACAAGATTAAAACAATGATTATGATGATGTAAGAGTTTATCTTACACATCCATGAGCTACAACTGTTAACCAATGCACACGGGGGGAGGAGGTTACATGCACATTGACTATTTAAAACTGTCCAATTTCATACATTTCGACAAAGCATTTAAAACTCTGCCAGAACAGCCCAGAATGGGTAGGGGGTGGGGTGAAGGAGAGTCTGTATTTACTTTAAAATGTGAATTAATTAGTTTAGACACAAGGAGCAAAACTACAAATGTCTTGATATCTCTTATATGTTAAGAATAAAATTATAGCTGTCTAGGGGCATTGAGTGTCCGCCATTGCCCACTCTGTGTTTAGGCCTTCACACTTGTCTCACAACTCCTTTCTGCTACATTTCACACCACGCAATACCTCTGCAAGGGAGCTTTAGCTACAGGACTCAGAGGACAAGGTGCATGTTTCAGCTAAATCACACCCCCGTTCTCAGTGCCTCAGCCCAAAGCAGCTGCTGTGTAAGAGCGGTGACGGCCGGGGAACACCCAAATGACATATTCTCCGCGTCCTTCCTATACTGTAGTGATGTTTACTGAAGTGCTGAGAAAACATGGGAGGAGACACTGGGGTAGCAAAGTCTAAAGTCAGGTATCTTTGGGGAGGACTAAGCATGGGCTGCGGGTTGGGGATTTGCAGGAGTCTTTGCTTCTCTGGCTCTCCAGTTCTTTAGTGGGCTTTACCCGTGTCAAAATTAAGTGCGAGATGGAAGACTATTGCTTTGTGGGAGACCCGGGGACAACTAGCCGGGCAGAACAGGGCTGTGGTCCCGACTCCCCCAGCAGACCTTGAACGACGCCAGTCCGACTCCTCCAGAGCGGGCTGGTGACAGGTCAGCTGCCTCGCCCCGAGGGTGGGGGAAGGGCGCGCTTTCCATCCGCGTACCGGGACAGGAGTTTGGCAAACTAGTAAAGGCTATGGTGCTCCCTTTACACCCAAGTAAAGGCATGTGGTTTGGGGGACGGAAGGAGATTAAGCCAATGCGGAATGCCCGTACACACACTCTAGCACCACCACTTTGGGGACTTCGGTTCTCCCGCTGGCTCGGGCTTGGACCTCGGTCTGCAGGGAGAGGGTTGGAGGGACTGGGCGGCTGCGGCCCTTACCTTGCTGACCACGTTCTGGACGAGGCCGGCGCGGATGCCGTAGTCCCATGCGTGGCAGTCACAGTTGGAGGCGTTGTCCCCCTTGTCCGGAGGGGATGGCAGGGGTGGTGTGTCGCCTCCGTCCGCGCCGCTGCTGTTGCTCCGGTTGCCCGCAGCCTCCCAGGAGGCAGTGGCGAAGGGGGTGGTGGGGAGGCTGGTCCAGTTGCCCATGTCCCCGCCCCGGCCTGTGGTGGTGACCCCTGCCAGCTCGGTGCCTTTGCCGGCCCCGCGGCACCAGAAGTTGGGCTGGTCCAGGAGGAACGAGTCCGAGAACTGGCTGAAGCCGATGAACAGCGCCGGGATCCAGGTGAGCAGCACGAGGGTCTTCTGATAGCCCCCGCCCAGGCCCCCGAGGAAGGGCAGCACCGACCCGTCATAGTCCAGCAACAAGAGGCTCGGGGCCGCAGCCGCCGAGCAGCAGCTCGGGTGCGGGCCGCCTCCAGGATGCAGTGGGGGCAGCGGCTGGATCTCCGCGCCGCCGCCGGGGCCCGCGCGTCCCCCGAGGGGCGCCGAGGCCGCCGCGTCCCCGGGCGGCAGGGAGCCGTTTTCCTCGGCCGGGGCCGGCTGCCGCCCAGGCCCGCCGCCCGCCGCCTCGCGCCGCCGGTCTATGGCCATGGCCCGGGCCCACGGCTCCCGCAGAGGAGCATAGAGCGCGGCGGAGGCTCCGCGGGCGCCCCGGGCACAGCGCGCCGGGCCAGGCGCCTGCAGCCGCTGCCGCCGAGGAGGGCCCGCGGCTCGAGAGAGAGCGCTCGGCGGCTCCGGGTGCGTCAGGCCGCCCCCATGTCACCCGCCGGACCCCGCGCCCCGGGCGCTGCGGCCCCGCTCGGGCGCCGGGCAGAGGCCGGCCGGGCCCTCAGCCGCCGCGGCTCATCGGTTCCGCGGCCCGGGCGCCGGCTGCCGAGCCCGCCGCTCTCCGCTGCTCCGCGCCGGACGCGGCAGGGGGAGGAGCCGGCGCCGCACCCGGCCCGCGCCCTTGCCGGCGGTTCAGGGCCCTGCGGGCGGCGGTGCGGGCAAAGGCTGCTGCTCCCGGGGTGGCCGCGCTGTATTTCTCCGACTTCGGGCGCCTCCCGGAAGCCGCGAGCTCTGGACCCAGCCTGCCGAGCCGGCCGCGCTCTCCAGCTCCTGGAGCCGGCCCCACTCCTCCTCCCCCTTCTCCTCCTCCTCCCCCTCCTCCCTGCCCCCCGGCCCGCCCCCTCTCCCCCCGCCGAGGTGGAGGTAACCGCGGCACCTGCTGCGCTCGGCTCCTGCTCGCGAGCGCCCCCTCCAGCCCGGACGCGCGGCCGCCGCCGCCCGGGATCCACGGGAGGGGGGGCGGGGGAAACGGGACACCCCGGGCCCGCCTGGCTGGAGGATCCCCTGCCCGTGCCCGTTTCGCGCCGGGCGGGGCGGGGGAGGAGGAGACGCGCGTAGCAGGGGTCGCCGGTCGGCGACGGGTCCCGGCAAAGTCGGCGTGCGCTGAGAACGTGTGGGCCGGGTCTTCTCTGAGGCTGGGCTCCCGCAGCCGCGCGGGCCCCCCCACCCACTCCGCGCGCGCCAGGTCTCCGTGACCTCTGTCTCTTCAGAGGTGCCCGGCGGTCCCGCTGCCCGCGCCCCGCTCCCAGACCCAAGCCCGAGGGTCTTCAGCCTTCGGGAACAACCCTCTGCGCTTTTTCCAGGAGCGAATAAGGTTGATTTTTGTGTCCGTGGAGCAGGGTCAAGGAGGCGCCTTTTCCAATTTCAGGTCGCCAGTCCCCCGCAGTGTCTGGCCACCTGCGACCCGCCGCACCCACTCCCAAATCGCCATTTCTTCCCCCACTCCTAAGTGAATGCGATGTAAGCACGATGCTGGGATATATCTCCAACACAAGTTATAATACACACAGTATAAACGTGATGGCATTCCCCACCCCCTCCCTAAGATCTTGTATTCACGTTTGGAACGCCGTGTGCACAGGCGCACACATCTATACTCTCACACAAGAAGACAAACCTCTCCCTCCTCTCCTGCTCCAGCGCCAACCTTGCCCAGCCAGCGCTGTATAAATAACACCAGCCCTGCGGCAAACGGCTACATTAGCATATTTCCTCCTGCACCCAGCGCACGCACCAAAGAGAATTATCCGGCACCTTTCACCCCAGCGTCCCCACATTTTGGAGACATTTCATATTCTGAGAAGTTTATTAATGGAAGTCTTAAATGGAGCAATCCATTTCTAGTCTTATTTGGGGCAAAAAAAAAAAAAAAATGTTTAGCTTTCCAAAAGGATATATTCTAAGCTCCATATACTGAATGTATTCTTTTGCATTTTCATTATTTGCTCAGCTAACCGCTGCATAATTTAGTGGAATACATTTTTAACCTGCAGTTCAGTGTTAAGGGCAACATGTGTTTACTGCATAAGATGCTGGCACATACGTACGAGAGAACTATTTCTGAAGGCTGCCGGGGGGCGGGTCTTGGGGGACAGGGGAGGCTGTAGACCTTCCTGCGTGGCCGAGAAGGGGTGATTAGATAACAATGGGCGGAAGGGGCCCTAAGGGCTGCAAAAGACACCAAACCTCTAAGAAATGGGTCTGGAAACCACATATATAAAGAGCTGGGGGCGGGGGGGGGGGGGGTGGACACGATAGTGCACGTTGTGTACGTGGTAATTTTTCAACTTCACATTATTTATTAGCTTAACTTTTCCTTCCCTCTCCTCCCCTCATTTGAAGAGCTAATACATGCAAAGTTCTGACCTCCATGCCTGGAACAGAGTAAGTGCGCAATGAATGCTAGCCATGTATTATTACCAGTGCTCCTCTTGCCATTACATACAATTCACATTTCTTTTTGAATTGAAATATAACTTTACGGATTTTATTTATTTTCCTTTCAGCGGCTGATTTTCCAGAAGAGGTCCACTTTGTGTCTGGCTCTGCCTCCTTTCCCCCACAGTCACAAGGACCCGTTTGTTTTCTTGTAACTGATCACAAAAGGAGCATTGCCATTGACCTTAATGGCCCTTCCAATCAGAATAACTATCATAGCCAGCGTTTCAGAGTTGGCTTTCAAATTCACACGCTCACTCGGTCCTCACATTCAGCGCCCCAAGAAGTGGGCTTTCAAAGAGAAACAGCAAGGATCAGGTGACTGACTACCAGATCAAAGAGTTGGTCCCCAGCTGAGCCAAATATCTGGTTTTGAACCCAGATTTTCTGACTGGACATTACCGGATTTCTCCATTTCATCATACAGGGGCAACTATAGGGAAGAGTTTACAAAGATGTTTGTTAATGTGCATTTTTACGTGGGAGAAGCCCTGGCCCTAGGAAAAGAGTTTCATTGTGAAGATGTTATTAGTCTTTGTTCGCAAAAGGTGGTAAAAATCCTCAAATGGTACATTCTTAGAATTTAGGGACACACTGGAAAATGGTATCCTCTAAAACTGAAGCTAAAAGGAGGCAACATAAAATGTTTGAAATTAACTAGCTGCAGCACTGACCCAGGCATTGTAATTAAGCTGTTGATTAGATTAGAGGTTTCCCTAAATCCCTCCTGGATTGATATTTCCACCAAATCTAGTCAAGAAGATTAAAATGTAACTACTTTAAAATAAAGTGGCCTTCAATTTATTAAAACATACCACAAGTGATCTCGTAACGTGAGCAAAAGGAGTAAAGAGGAAGAATTTGACACTCTGACAGCCTCAGTGGGTGAGGTTTGAGATCCATGGACCAGGATAGGAAAGCCAGACACCTGTTAAAAAATTACTGTTTTTAATTTTCTGCATGATCATTATCATCAGCTGCTATTTTTCTTGTTTGCTTAGTTAGATTTACGTTCTGCCTCTAGAATGTAAGCACCTTCGGGGATAGGTGCCTTGTGCTCAGCTGTATGCTTGGTGGTTAAAACAGTGCCTGGTACATGCAAGGCGCTCAATACATCTTTGTCAAATAAATGAGTGTATCAAGTTATTAATCACTTGATGATACTGTCTATTCAAATCATCAAACTGTTTACTTTGTTTCTTAAATCATCAAGCAACCTTTTTGTGTTTGTTCATCTCTCAAAGATTGTGCTCAGATCAGCCAACATGAGACTTGAAATGAATTTGACAATTATATGTCTTGTTGTAAGGCATTGTGGTTACTGGATTAGCTCCCAATATTATCTTCTCTTGGGCAGTATTGGCTTGCAGATGGTGGCTTATAGGCCAAATGCAGCTCACAGACCATAGGCAATGTTTTCAGGAAAATAATTGCTAACATTTCAAAATTGGGAGATTGAATACTTAGAAAAAAATGTGTTTTGGGCTTCTCTGAACATAGCAGAAGCCATTGTCCTTTTGATGCCCCATGTTTGCAGGACCGTGCTTTCTTGGACTGCAGTAAATGAGCAGGCACTCTCCAGCTTGCCCTCATCCCTGCCTGACACATGCCCCTCATGCATGTCATTTGGCCCCCAAAAGTAGCTGTGTTTGTGACCCTAAATTTATGTGAGTATCCTGAACCCAGTGATCTTCATAAAGAAGCTGAGTCATTCCCTTTTCCTTTGAAAGTATGTTAAAGAATCTACCAGTTTATAGTTTCCTAAAAATTGAGAAAATAAAGAAAGGAAATGAAAGTCATAACCTAATCACCAATACATTTGAACAGTTTTATTTCCTTGGAGATAACAGGAGAAAAAATGTTTTAGCTTACCTCTAAAATTGGTGGAAACCTAATTTTAAATCCTCTATAATTCTGTAAAAGTTAATTCTAAGGAATTCAAGTCAGGGTTAATTAACTTTAAATGTATGCTGCAAGTCATACCAAATGGATTTCACGTTGGTTTCTCTGATTATTCATGGTCTTTATACTTGAATTATAGATAGATATATCACATTTTAGAATATCCTGTGTCATTTTTTTTTTAAACTGCAGCTTGATTTCTTCCTTTCAAATAACTATTTGAAAATTAGGTTACCTTGATTTTGGGAGGGTGGGAGAAAGTGATTGAAATTATTTCCAACTCTAGTTGTGTATACTTGAATATTATTTATATCATCCTTTGCCTTTTGGAATGTCAAGTCTGACTCTTTAACAAGAAATTTGACATTTACAAAACCTATCATAAATGAAAATGAAAAAGCTACTTTGGTTAAGTGACAGAAGTAATAAAAATGTCACATAATCTATCCTGAGGAAAGCTACAGGTAGTATCTTGAGAAAAACTACCTACTCATCTAGTACAAGACAAATTCATCAAAAGGCCAAGTGAAAACAGAAAAAGTGAAGATAAGACTTCTATGCAAAAAGCTACTCCATTGTAAATGTGATGGCTAGGGCCCAGTTACTTTCAAAGTTTGGTCAAAATTTAATTTTGAACTCTTTTATTGAATTAAAAAAATTAGTGAAGCAAATCGATCTAAAATTTGATGTTGGCTTTTGTTTGGTGAAAATCATAGATGTCATCTTTGTCTTACTGTACTTAAGAATGTTCTTTGGGCCAGGCGCGGTGGCTCACGCCTGTAATCCCAGCACTTTGGGAGGCCGAGGGGATCACGAGGTCAGGAGATCGAGACCATCCTGGCCAACATGGTGAAACCCCATCTCTACTAAAAATACAAAAATTAGCTGGGCATGGTGGTGCGCACCTGTAGTCCCAGCTACTCGGGAAGCTGAGGCAGGAGGATCGCTTGAACTGGGAGGCGGAGGTTGCAGTGAGCCAAGGTCATGCCACACTGCACTCCAGCCTGGTGACTGAGCAAGACTCCATCTCAAAAAAGAAAAAAAAAAGAATGTTCTTTGACACACACACACACACACACGAAAATAACACAATGCCAAGACTTATAAGTGAATATTATATGTTTTATTCCAGCATGGAATCAGCCTCTTCTGTTTGATGAGAATCATCCCAAAGTTGGCATATGAAGCTTGAATTTCAAGTATGGATGCTGAGCTCTTGACAGTGGGTGGGCAAACTGCAGATAATCATTGTTAGAAGGGCTTGTGGAAAGAACAATGAAGTAACCAGAGCTTACATGAAAGAAGTTTCACTTTTCAAACGAGATAAACTAATGTTCTTTAAACAACCCTTCTGTTCTAATGCTTTTCCTACTAATTCTAAATGGAGGTGAAGAAAAACACACAGATGGATGTAACCAAATCTAAAGTTATTCAACGGATTTTTTTTATGACTGGAAGCTAGCGGGCAACAAGAGGAATGAATATTCCTGAAGGAGGCAGATTATTCGACCCAGAGTATACTTTCTGAGGCAAGCTGTTTTGACCAAGACATTGGTTTATTTAACTTCTTTCTTTAATAAGGCTGGTTTGAATTTATTACCATTAGATAGTCATAAATGACTTTTCATATTTAAAAAAATTGGCTGTGTATGCATATTATTTTCAGTCCAAATTCTAGGCCATCTAAGAGGGCTTTGAATTAAAATTTATCGTTCCTATACCAAAATACATGTAAATATATGGATAAAGTCACTAAAACATTCTAAGTTAACAGTATTTTTAAGGTTTTGAATTTTGAACTTTGAGGAAAGCACTTTTCTATTTATAAGGTGATTTAACACCCTAGTATCAACAAGCACACCTAGCACCCAGATCTTGGTATCTAATACCATTCTCCAATATAAGGAACCAGGACCCCT
Organism: Gorilla gorilla gorilla; assembly: GCF_029281585.2. Taxonomy (NCBI): domain Eukaryota; kingdom Metazoa; phylum Chordata; class Mammalia; order Primates; family Hominidae; genus Gorilla; species Gorilla gorilla. Next base: position 21,082,487 of record NC_073229.2, read on the forward strand.
TGGAGACAAATGGTTGATTCTAGGATGGGGCAGGAAATCTACAAGGTGATCCTGGGGCATTTTGTATAGTGCCGGGAAGTAAGGAAGAGCTGAACACCTCCATACCCCTCCACCCACACTATTATGGGGTGTGCGAAAGGGACACAGGAGCCAAATGAAAGAGCTCCCAAAGTCCAAAGCTGGAACCATTTGAGCAAAAAATAAAGTGCTATTGAATAATAAATAACCCAAATTATAAAATCTATACTGTGTGTCTGTATGTGAAAAATAAATGATTGGATAAATGAGGAAGAAGAGATAGATCTCCCATGCAGAAAATTTCAAATAATTGATGTGGATACTCAGCCCTCAAGCAGGAGTATAAGTCCTCGCTCCTTAAGTGGGGGCTGCACGTATTGATTTCCTTCCAAAGAGCGTGGAAATGGGGAAAAATAAGGTTACAGTGGAAAAACTCTTACAGTGAAAAGCACTGCTTCAGCCAGATGATCAAAGTTAGCATCAACAGTGATGAATCATGCTGACGCGGTGTACCCCTGATATGATACAGTGAGAATGGCACTTTACCTCTCCCACAACCTCCATAACCTGGTCTAACCATGAGGAAAACATCAAACAAATTCCTACTGAGGGACAGTCTGCAAAATACCTGAGCAGTACTCAAACTGTCTGGGTGATCAAAAACAAGGAAAGTCTGAGAACGTGTCATGTCCAAATGGAGCCTACAGGAGACAGGATGACAAAATGTAATGGGATATGCTGGATAGGATCTCGGAACAGGAAAAGATGTTAAGGAAAAACTAAGGAAATTGCACTAAACAATGGACCTTGATTAATAATAATGTATCCATACTGATTCATCAATTGTGACAATGTATCAGACTAATGTAAGATGGTAAGAAGGCAAACTGAGTGTGAGGTATGAGGGAACTCTCTGTACTATCTTTGTAATTTTTTTATAAGTCTAAAACTATTCTAAAATTAAAAGTTTACTTTTGTAAAAAAAATGACATCTCAAACATTAATATTTCATTTCAAGTTCTAAATCAGTGATATGGTTTGGATATGTTTCCCCATCAAATCTCACATCAAATTGTAATCCCCACTGTTGGAGGTGGTGCCTGGTGGGAGGTGACTAGGTCATGGAGGTGGTTTCTCAGTAATGGTTTAGCACCATCCCCTTAATGCTGTCCTCAAGATAGTGAGTTCTCTGGGGCCAGGCGTGGTGGCTCACGCCTGTAATCCCAGCACTTTGGGAGGCCGAGGCGGGCAGATCACGAGGTCAGGAGATCGAGACCATCCTGGCAAACATGGTGAAACCCCGTCTCTACTAAAAATACAAAATATTAGCCGGGCGTGGTGGCGGACGCCTGTAGTCCCAGCTACTCGGGAGGCTGAGGCAGGAGAATGGCGTGAACCTGGGAGGTGGAGCTTGCAGTGAGCCCAGATAGCGCCACTGCACTCTGGCCTGGGTGATAGAGCAAGACTCTGCCTCAAAAAAAAAAAAAAAAAGATAGTGAGTTCTCTTTTGGAATCTGTTTGTTTAAAAGTGTGTGGCAACCCCTCCACCCAAAATGTGTTTTGGGCTTCTCTGAACATAGCGGAAGCCGAACCCCCACCCCCACTCTTGCTCCTGCTCTGGTCATGTGAAGTGTCTGCTCCCTCTTTGCCTTCCACCGTGATTGTAAGTTTCCTGAGGCCTCCCCAGAAGCTGAGCAGATGCCTATCCCGCCGCTTGTACAGCCTCTGGAATTGTGAGCCAATTAAACCTCTTTTCTTTATAATTTGCCCAGTCTCAGGTATTTCTTTATAGCAATGTGAGAATGAACTAATACAATCAGTAATTTCTCTCTGTATAGATTTTTATCTCTATGATGACTTTTTTTTTTTTTTTTTTTTAGACAGAGTTTCGCTCTTGTTGCCTTGGCTGGAGTGCAATGCCACGATCTCAGCTCAACTCAACCTCTGCCTCCCAGGTTCAAATGATTCTCCTGCCTCAGCCTCTTGAGTATCTGAGATTACAGGCATGTGCCACCATGCCCGGCTAATTTTATATTTTTAGTAGAGACGGGGTTTCTCCATGTTGGTCAGGCTGGTCTCGAACTCCCGACCTCCAATGATCCATCCGCCTTGGCCTCCCAAAGTGCTGGGATTACAGGCGTGAGCCACTGCGCCCAGCAACATTACAAGTTTTAAAAGGAAGTTAAGAAAACCCCAAAATACCTCACCTTTAAAAAATGACTTTATTGAGGTATAATTTACATACATACATTTTAAATGTACAGTTCAGTGATGTGTACACCTTTGAAACCATCTCCTGAATCAAGACACACAGCATTTCACCCTCCCCAAAAACGATCTGTTGTGCCTCTTTGCAGCCAGCCCCCTATACACCACCCTAGGCCTTCTCTCACTACAGGTTAGTTTTTCCTGTTCTAGAACTTGGAATAAATGGAACGAGGCAGCTCACACTCTCTTGCGCCTGGCTTCTTTCACTTAGCATAACACTTGTGAGATTTGCCCATGTGGTTGCTGTATTCACATTTTATACCTTTTTGTCATTGAGCAGTGTCTCACTGTAGGCATAGCCCCTAGCTTGTCATGCATTCTCATGTTAATGGACATTGTGGTTGCTTCCAGTTTGGGGCTACTATGAACAAAGCTGCTAGAAACCTTCATATAGGGTTCTTTGTGTAGAATGTGTTTTCATTTCTCTTGGATAAATATCTAGGAGTAGGATTGATGGGTTGTATGATAAACCATTTCTCATTTTTTGAAAATGACACCTTGTGGATCACCAATCCTTATGGTGGACACCAAAAATTGTCCTTATGGCTGCTGATAGGACAAAGAAAGCAGGGCTGGGAAGAGCATCATCTGAGCTGGCAAGGAACAGCTTATGACTTTAGGATATTTGAATAATGCTCGCATTCTTTGAGGACACAGCAACAATGGGGAGAAGGCACAGTATGCTGGTTAGTGAGTCTGAAGCCACAGGGAATACTTTACATGTCATTGCCTGAAAATTAGTTTTAGGTGGCATATTAGGTTTTCATACTTCATGGCAAGAAATCTACAGAAAATTACCTGTACCATGAGTGCATCAGCATCAGTATTTTTTCACATGCAAATTATGGAAAACTCAGGGTAAACTGGCTTATGCAAAAAAGGAACTTGATTAGCTAATGTAACCAAAAATACCAAGATTTGCTATTAACATGACCCAGCATGATGTGATTGGGATGCAGGGCGCTTCAAACCCTTCCTGGCCAAAGTCACACTGTAGGGCCTGACTTCCCTGCTTTGTCCACATTCCCTCCGGGCTCTTTATTTAGTTTGGGGGTCTGGAGACTGGGGAAAGGAGGCCGGCTTCAAGGGCTTTTACTTCTATCAGCCCCCAACTTTAGACCTGTTTTTCAAAGCATTGCTTTTTAATTACTACTGTCTTGGTTGATTTGCCAAGACAGTAAGAAGTAGCTGGGAGTGTGCCGGGTGCGACGGCTCACGCCTGTAATCCCAGCACTTTGGGAGGCTGAGGCGGGTGGATCACCTGAGATCGGGAGTTGGAAACCAGCCTGACCAACATGGAGAAACCCCGTCTCTACTAAAAATACAAAATTAGCTGGGGGTGATGGCGCACATCTCTAATCCCAGCTACTCGGGTGGCTGAGGCAGGAGAATCGCTTGAACCTGGGAGGCAGAGGTTGCAGTGAGCTGAGATCGGACCATTGCGCTCCAGCCTGGGCAACAAGAGTGAAACTCTGTCTCCAAAAAAAAAAAAGGTATCTGGGAGTTTAATTCCCCCTTAACCTGGGACAGGTGAGCACGGACAACAAAAGCCCCAAATCCATTGCCTGCTTCCTTGCACATGAAGCCCGATTTCACTGTCTGCTTCTAAAGATAAAAGCCTACATTCACGAGGATAAAGTTTCAAGCCCAAAGAAACACCTCACAGGACCTGGTGGGGAAGGTGGAGCATCTAAGTCAGACCTCCTGTATTTTTGCCCAGACCTCACAACCTTCTGGTTGTGTGACCTTGAACAAGTCCCATTACTTCTGCCAGCCTTACTTTCCTCATCTGTAAAATGGGAATAATCATCACACCTGAGTTACTGCCCATCACACAGGTTGGTGTGAGGAACCAATGAGATAATGTGAATGAATTCGGTATGATTGAGTTGCTATCAGAAGTGGTCATCCTGACCCCAACCACTCAAACCATCTCTATAGAGTTTATCTGATTCCTCATCACCACAAACCTGGGGCCAGATTCCACTGTCAATCAAAGAGAGAAAAGAGGTTGGAATCCCCAGCGGACATTTCATTCCATTAGTTCTACTAAATAATTCTACAGTAGAGACCCATAGACCCAGAGCTTGAATTTTCTGCTGTGATCAGACTTCCTGGTAGCGAATGTCTGCAGGCCAGACCTGTGCTGTCCTGAATGCCTTGCCTTGCCCCGGGGCAGGAGATCCGGCCCTCTAGGTGGTCTCCTAGGCTAAAGGGCAGCAAGAGTGAAGGTCAGCCACACTCCAGCAGTGTCCTGTCCACCCCACAGAACCCCCACAAGGGGCAGCCCCTATTTTCATCCACCCGGCAGCTCTAATGGTAGGTCCTGGCTCCACCTTCTCCCGCTTGCCGTGTCTTGCTGCAAACATGTTGCTTTGCATCTTGGACAGAATCAGAAACGTGACACATTCCTAATAACCTTAATAATCCTCACAGCTAGCATTTCTTGAGCACGCGATCACCTTTCCACATATCTCATCTCACTTAAGGTACCCTACGCGAAGGAAGGATCATTGCACCATTATGGAGATGAGGATACAAACTGTCAGGCCTCTGAGCCCAAGCTAAGCCATCATATCCCCTGTGACCTGCACATATACATCCAGATGACCTGAAGCAACTGAAGAACCACAAAAAATAACATTCCACCATTGTGATCTGTTCCTACCCACCCTAACTGATCAATTGACCTTATGACAATACACCCTCCCGCCCTTGCAATAATGTACTTTGTGATACTCCCCCGCCCTTAAGAAGGTACTTTGTAAAATTCTCCCCGCCCTTGAGAATGTACTTTGTGAGATCCACCCCCTGCCTATAAAAAATTGCTCCTAACGCCACCGCCTATCCCAAACCTATAAGAACTAATGATAATCCCAGCACACTTTGCTGACTCCTTTCTTGGACACAGCCTGCTTGCACCCAGGTGAAATAAACAGCCTTGTTGCTCACACAAAGCCTGTTTGGTGGACTCTCTTCATACGGATGCGTGTGACACAAACCTTAAAAGATGTTAAGTAACTTGCCCAAGGTCATGCAGTATCAGAACCAGGATTCAAAACAGAAACTCAGACCTGTCTCATGCCAATGCTCGGGACTCTCGTCCACTACAATTAGCCATCTCCCCCGGATGGGAAGAGTGGGAAACTTCTGCCAGATCTTTCTGATTCCATTGGGGTAGATGTCTAGATCTGACAGGGCTCATCTCCAGTCGGATGCATGCCCACTGCCCCTTCCTCTCCCTGTCCTCTCAGCAAGAGTTGGGCCCAGTGGGCTTCTGTGACTCATACCTTTGCTTCTGGAACTGACTTCCTCTCTGCCCCAATACCAGTGACCTTGGGAAATCCCAAATCACTTCCCTCCAGGAAAATGTCCACTTCCAGCTCCTCAGGCCAGTACTGTCATCCACTGCGCGCTCCCGGGAGCCATTTCTAAGCCCTTGAGCCCTGTGGAAATCATTTACAAAGTCAGGAGGATCATTTTAGCATTAGCCCTTATTCCCTGAACAAAACAGGCCCCTAGACAGTGAGGGCTTCTTATAAAGTTGCCTGACTCTCTTTTGCTTTGGGTTCTGGGATAGACTCAAAACCTCTTGAGTATAAAATTCTGTAACTTCCACTCTGTCTTCATTATGTGAAATGTTCAGAAAACCCCACTATTGGAAACAGAACTCACTAGACACTCAGGTAAACTACTTTGGCCTTTCATTCGACAGCCACCGTTATTTGAGGCCCCTTAGGGATTCACCATCGGTGCCTGGAGTGACTTTGAAAGTCATCAAAGGAGCCAGGTGTGGCTCTGGAGGTCCTCGGGAATCTCTCTGCAGAAGGAATCCAATCAAGGAAAATCTAAACTGTTTCCTGTGACTGTATATCATGGTTTTGCCCTTTTCCTCCACCTAGTTCATTTTAAGAAGATCTTAATGCTGCCTATCAGATAAGAATGTTATGTATAAAATTAGATATTTTAAAACAAGCAGGCCTGGACTTGTACAGACAAATTTCTCACCTCTTCCACAGAGGACAATAGACTTCTGAAAAAGGTGCTGTATTGTCTAAACCCCTCTGGCCCCCTCTTCCTGATATTGCATTTGGAGTCTGCCGCACGTTCTTTTGAATAGTCTCAATTGTGAGAAATTTTTTATGCTCTCGACTTTCAGAAAACTGACTAAAAGTCAATTGAAACCAAGTTTAGCGATTAAACTGAGAAATACCATTTGGGGTTTAAAATAACCCGTGACTATAAAATAAGAAGGAAGGATTTCTTTTGTTGTTCTTCGAGTGGCTCTGATGGTAATTATTTTCTTCTGAGACACATGAAAGCTTCCAGGAAGGACCCTCATCCGGGTGGGTGCAGTGTGGAGGTGGGGTGAGATTAGGCCTCTGACTGCGAGAGAGCCCGCTTTCTTCTCTATCGCTACTTTCAAATGCCACTCCTTTTGATGTTGGCTAAGAATTTATCCTTCACATTTCCATTTAACGAGAGTGACAATGTGTCTAAACCCCAAGAGGAATTGGCTAAGGATTTAAATCATTCCTTGCCCATATGTCCTCTCCGTAAAGGTACGTTTTATATTTGCAGCTAGTCTGATAGGCCTAGCTTTCGAAGGCAGGTGAGGTAAAAGAACCAGAAAACAAAGTTGAAATGGTGTCCCCTTCCTGTAGGCTCGCTTTTCTTTCTTTCTTTTTCTTTTCTTTTTGAGGCAGAGTCTCACTCTGTCGCCCAGGCTGGAGTGCAGTGGCGTGGTCTCGGCTCACGGCAACCTCTGCCTCCCAGGTTCAAGCGATTCTCCTGCCTCAGCCTCCCGAGTAGCTGGGATTACAGACGCGTACCACCACGCCCGGCTAATTTTTGTATTTTTAGTAGAGACCGGGTTTCTCCATGTTGGCCAGGCTGGTCTCTAACTCCTGACCTCAGGTGATCCGCCTACCTCTGCTTCCCAAAGTGCTGGGATTACAGGCATGAGCCACCACGCCCAGCCCTCTTTTCTCCACTTTTGATTCCTCCCCTTCTTCCTTCAAAGGAGCACGCAAGGGCCAGGTCCCAGTTCCTGTCCTCAGCTCATTAGATCACAGGTTGGACCCAAACACAGCTGTATCAATAGTTTGATAGGGATCTTCAGTTGCCCAGATTAATATGCTTATCAGCTGCTCAGGGAAAATCATTCAGGTGGCCCCTCTCCTTCCTCCGATGACCGAACCCCACCCCATGGTTTCTGGACTCCATCCCAAAGTCTCTAATTTTCCCCTCAAAATTGATTCTTCACTTGCTTAGGTAGTGTCTACACTGGAATTCAGCCTCACTGTTTGAAGTTGTCTGTTACTAGGAGAGTCTGTTTACATTAAGCCCAAGTGTGAACTCTCACTAATTAAGGCCATTATGTAGCTTTGCAAATAACTACCTGTACTTATGGCCAGGAGAGGAACATTCTTTTTATTGGTTCCGACAACTGCCTTAAGGTCCAGTGGTGGTTAGTCACAGTAGAAGAGGGAAGGCAGCCGCTGGCTCAGGGCTGAGCTTGCTTATGTGTTGACTAGTGCACCACAACTAGTTCTCTTCCAAGACAACGAGGAATTAATCATGGCTGCCTTTCTCAGGACAGTGAGGTTTTTGAGTGACAGCAAAAAATGAAGCTAAATGGAGCCTCTAGCCATCTACTGAACCCCCCCCATTTTCTAGGAGAGGAAACAGGCCTAGGAAAGTGGAATCCTTTGACCTAAATTTAAGAGTTTATTAGAGGCAGCCGGGCCCGGTGGCTCACACCTGTAATCCCAGCATTGTGGGAGGCCAAGGTGGGCGGATCCCTGAGGTTGGGAGTTTGAGACCAGCCTAATCAACATGGAGAAACCCCATCTCTACTAAAAATACAAAATTAGCTGGGCATGGTGGCACATGCCTGTAATCCCAGCTACGCGGGAGGCTGAGGCAGGAGAATCACTTGAACCCAGGAGGCGGAGGTTGTGGTGAGCTGAGGTCATGCCATTGCATTCTGGCCTGGGCAATAAGAATGAAACTCCATCTCAAAAAAAAAAAAAAAAAAAAAAGAGTTTATTCGAGGGTGATATGGTCCTAGAGCTCAATTCTTCTGGTTCCCAGCCAGTACATTCTCCATGCTGCCTCCCTGCAAAACGAATCTGTGTAGAACACCTTCGTTTCACCAGTAATGAAATGGCTGACAATAGGGTATTTTCCCGTCTTGCACAGATGATGGGTTACACGGTCATTTCCCAGCTTCATCTCTCTGGAAACAGATGGCTTAAATCTATTAAAATGGGTTTTCTCTGAGTTCTTCCATGAAACATTAAGCTCTGGGAAGGTCCAACTGTGTTTCCTTCACATTTAGCACCTAGTAAATGGTGCGAATGAAGGGTTAGCATTCAATAAATGGTGAATGAAAGAAGCAAGGAGAAACTAGCTATCCCACCAAGGACCAAATTGGCCGCCCTGTTAGTTAACCAATTAATGTAGTTAACCAGCCACAGGTGGAAGCAAGTTCCACTATGGGAAGCTCATCTTGCACTTCCATTATTTGGATGAGGTTGCTTTATTTTAAAAACATCAGTGCAATATTTAAAATTCAAAATAAAAGTATTACTCATCCAAAGTTTCTCTTTATCTCCAGATCCTTAATGATATGAGTCCTCAAAAAAGAGTCAGTAATTTTAAAAAGAATAGTCTCTCTTAGGAATTCTGCCCTGCTTGGAATTTCTAAGCCTTTTTCAAAATTTCTAATTCTTTTTCAATCAATCTCTGACCTCAGCACTCAGAGTCTAGGAAGAGCTTACTCATGTCCCCCAGGGATCATTTCACAAACATCTGAGAGCTCCTCACCAACCAGACAATGCACAACACTGGCTCCCATGACTCAGCACGAATTCAGACACACACACACACACACATACACACACACACACACACACGTGGGTGGTTTCTGCGGGTGCTCTGCAGGAGCTGTGTTTGGAGCGGTTTGGGATGGGCTGTGGGGCTGAGTGAAGGAAGCTGGTCCAGCTTCCATCTCACTCTTTCCTTTCTGGTAACATAATTAAAATGCTACACTAACAAAAGTGAAAGAGCTTTGCAAAGTTAAAAATGGTGCAAATTCATTATTTGTTAAATGACACTAATAATGAATTAGTATCGTCATTATTATTATTATTATTATTATTATTATTATTATTATTGAGACAGAGTCTCGCTCTGTCGCCCAGGCTGGAGTGCAGTGGCACCATCTTGGCTCACTGCAACCTCAGCCTCCTGGGTTCAAGCGATTCTCCTGCCTCAGCCTCCCAAGTAGCTGTGACTACAGGCACATGCCACCACGCCCGGCTAATTTTTTTAATTTTTAGTACAGACAGGGTTTCACTGTGTTAGCCAGGATGGTCTCGATTTCCTGACCTCGTGATCCACCTGCCTCAGCCTCCCAAAGTGCTGGGATGACAGGTGTGAGCCACCGCGCCCAGCCAAGGAAACACTTTTGAGCACCACTTTATTAGTTAATGCTCATAAGAGTTTTTTAAGGTGCTCATGATTTGGGGGATTGTTTTCACAGCGAGAGGAATGAAGTGGCTATGAAAGGTGTCATATGGTGGGATTCTCTGTGACACATCTTCATTCACATGACACAGTAGAAAACTCTGGAACGATGTGAGATAAGGGTGTCATCTACAGCCTTGTTGAATTTAGGGCAGATACTCTTTGCCTGGGGTTTGTGAAAACTGAAATTATGTATTGCTGATTATGTGCATTTGTCTGGGGAAAAGGTCTATATCTGCCATTAGGCTTTCAAATGGGGCCAAGAGTCCTTGAAAGACTAAGAGTTCCTGAAGTGGAGACATTTTTTACATCAATTTATTAAGATGTGCTATAAAAAAATACTACTTTGCTACAAAATGTTAAACATGCACAGTATTTTAAAATGCCAATAATTTTTAAATAAATTTAATCTATTTTAGATTTAGAACTTTAAAAGATAATAAGAAATTAATTCCATGTATTAAAGTGTTCCAGAATCAGAACATTCCATTCCCTGAGTGAACATTTTTAGTATGGATGATGGCCTTACCAGTGTCTTAAAAATGTGGATTCTTCATTTATTCTTAAAAGATTCATTGAACTCGTGCCATGTGCTGTGTACTATAAGACGATGGACAACCCCCCAAAGGTTAATGGGACTAATATGGAATTCACTGTCTGGTTAGCAGCTGATAACAATGTTTCAGATCTTGATAAAATAAAGTGTCCAGTATACACAGATAACTCCTGCTCTAGATAGGGGGTTCACAGCAGTCTTAGAACATGCAATCCTTAAACTCCATCCAGGTAGAGGCTTTGGAGTTATCTAGGTAACAATACGGGCAGTGGACAGAAGGGACAGAGGCAGCAGGAGCAGTTTTGTATAGCCTACCTAGGTTTTAATATACATAGGAATGACCCGGGGCTTGTGAAAATGCAGATTCTGAAAGTCTGGGCAGGGGCCTGAGAACGTGCATTTATTTCCAAGACGCTGCTAGGTGATGCGGCTGTTGGCAAACCTCACTTTGAGTAGTGAGGGGAGGGAAGGAGTCCTACCAGGCCATTTAGGGACCTGCAAGCAGCTCAGGAGGACTCAGAAAGGGGCTCAGGTCACCTTGTTCCAGATGCCTGAAAGAATCTCTCTCTGAAATATTTTGAACACGCAGAAAAGTTCAGAGAATAATCATTGCTGTACAGATTTGACAAATGTGGGTTTCTAACCACATCTGCCGCATGATTTCTTTTCTGTTTTCTTTTTTGAGTCTTGCTTTTTTAACCAGACTGGAATGCAGTGGCACGATCACGGCTCACTGCAGCCTCAACTTCCTGGGCTCAGGTGATCCTTCTACCTCAGCCTCCCAAATAGCTGGGACTACAGGCATGTGCCCATGCCCAGCTAATTTTTTGTATTGTTTGTAGAGACAGGGTTTCATCATGTTGCCTAGGCCGGTCTCAAACTACTGGGCTCAAGCGATCTGCCTGTCTTGGCCTCCCAAAGTTCTGGGATTACAGGCGTGAGCCACTGCACCCAGCCTGCTCCATGATTTCTGACACTGTGGTGGAAATTCCTTTCTACTCCTCCCTCCTCCCAGCCCCACCTGTTCTGCAGCAGAACCCCCATTCTGATACTGGTGTGTATCTCCTCTACCCATGCATAGGTGTACATAATCAACATTTAGTAATGTTTTCTATTTTATACAAATAATACTTCATACAGTTTTCTACAGCTTACACTTCACTCAGTTCCATGTTTTCAAGACTTGTCTCAGTTGATATTTGGAGATCTAGTGTATTCATTTTGAACATCTATTTCTGCATTATTTCTATGAATTTATTAAAATGTATGCATTCATTTACTTATTGGTGAATACGTAAGTCATTTTTAATTGTTCATTCTCAAAAACAATGATTTGCAGGGATTTTTGTGTATCCGGAATACTCATTCTCTATCAGTTTCATGCATTACAAATACATTCCTCCAATCTGTGGCTCCTTTTGTCCTTGATATTGGCTTTAACTTTGTTTCTGGTGTCTTTTGTTATATAAAAATATTACATTTTCATTTTGTCAAACTTATCAATCTTTTTCTGTTGTGGCTTATGCTTCTTTTATCTTATTTAAGCAATGATAAAGACGCACTCTGTAACTCAGGATTTTGTAAACAGTAAGAATCAGTGGAGAAGAATTAATACAATACTGTGGGTGAACTTGACTGCAGTTTTCTTAACAATTTTCTTAACTATTAAGAACATTCTCAGGCCCCTGCCCAGACTTACAGAATCAGAATCTGCATTTTCACAAGCCCCAGGTCATTCCTAATTGCATTAAAACCTAGGTATAGGCCACACAAAGCTGCTTCTGCTGCCTCTGTAGCACCGTGGACCAGTTTTGCAGAAGACAGTTTTCCCACTGATGGAACGGGGCTCGGGGGGCGGGAGGTGATGGTGGTTTCAGGATTAAACTGTTCCATCTCAGATCATCAGGCGTTAGATTCTCATAAGGAGCATGCAACCTGGATCCCTTGCACGCACAGTTCACGACAGGGTTTGTGCTCCTGTGAGAATCTAATGCCCCCACTGATTTCACAGGAGGCGGAGCTCAGGTGGTAATGCTCACTCACCCTCCGCCCACCTCCTGCTGTGTGGCCTGGTTCCTAACAGACCACAGACTGGAACCAGGGGTTAGACCCCTGCCCTAAAGGACTGGCAAATTCTTC